>NC_086452.1:72496489-72592757 GCF_028390025.1 Pseudophryne corroboree
GGCAGCAGTCTCTTCTGCCTGTGCGGGTGTGTAGAGGGGAGCGACCACCCCCTCTGGATTTACCCCTAGCTGAGGGGCCAAAATTCCATAAAAAAAAAAAAAATCCCGGAATTTGCGTAAGGGGGCGTGGCCTCGCGTCCCGCGATTAGGCCACGCCCCCAACCCACAGCAGGCACAGCAATGAGATAGGGCTCCCCTGTCACAAGTGCCCTGGGCCCCCCAGACTCATAATCAGCCCATGGGGGCATGCCAGCAGCTCACAGAGCGCTGGGCATGCCCCCTCATTGACGAAAACGGGGCCCTCCCGTTAAGCCACGCCCCCTTTTCGCAGAGTGTGTGTCCCTCCTTCTGCCTGAAGAAAGCTTCTGAAGACAGCTGGGAGGTATGCACCCCTGCCTGTGCCATGCCCATACCATCTGCTTCTGCTCCTAGTCTCCTATAGATGTGGCCAGATCTGTGACTCATTTGACTAACTCCGCCCAGTGTTGTGACTCCGCCCAGCGTTAGCAAATGAATCACAAAGTCACAGAATAGTGCTATTATATAGGAGATTAGGGGTGAGGCAGAGATTGCTAGGCAGCTTTTTGCATACCTCCCAACTTATTAAAAGTACAAAGAGGGACCTTTGCGCGCGCCTGACAAGGGGGCGTGGCCTATATGAAAGGGGTATGATCTCGCGGCAGAGCCTTGATCGTGAGTCACGCCCCCTTGTACCATCACTGAGGGGCATGCCCAGCGCTCTCTGAGCTGCTGTCATGCCCCCTCTCCCTCTGTCACCTGTAAATAGACGCATGCATACAGCGTCTATTCACCGCTGCTCTGCTAAGCAGAGCAGCAGTGAGAGGAGCCTCCCAACTGCCCCCCCCCCTCCACCGCGAGACACTGCAACCCACAGGTGGGACAGCGGGACAGTCCCAAAAAATGGGACTGTCCCGTGAAAATCGGGACAGTTGGGAGGTATGTTAAAGATGCAATTGTGTATAAAAACATAGCTCTGTCAGCCACGATTCCTGCAATGCTGTGAGCTGTTCCCACCCTCTCCTTTTGTCCCCTTTTGACACCTCATCTTTCTGAGCCAAAGAGAGTCCATTTAAAATGAAATCCATGGTGTTTTAATTGCTGACCCGGGTTGAGTTAAAAGGAGCTAACCCTGCAATAATCCAGGTTAAAAGTGTAGTGTGAAAGGGTCTGACCCGTGTCCGACCCAGGTTGGACCTGGGTTCAAAATAACGTGTCCGACCCAGGTTGGACCTGGGTTCAAAATAACGGGTCGGACCCGGGTTTGCGGTGTGAAAGGGGTATGTTAACCCTCCTCCTAACCCTCCCTTCCTGCAGGTGTAAATTTCTAATTATTTCTAAATAAACATTTCAATGCCAGCGTTAATATATGCTGCGGACGCATGGCGTATCTTATTACCATATACGATAAAAGTGCGCTGTACATCGCAAACACTACATCCCTTAAGAGAAAACACGTACTCACACACATTGTAGGTTGAGGTCCAACGCTCAGAGATGTATATATTTGATATTAAAAGGGTATGCATACAATGTAACATATGTACAATATATCATTCAGTTATAACATATATATATATATATATATATATATATATATATATATATATATGGTTACAGAGTTACGATTACATAAGAAGCAGTTGTAGTTACATAAGGATCCGTTACAGCCAGCATACTTCACCCTGTCCCTTAATGCACCGTCCTCTCCATCTTTGAATCTGCACCAACAACAACAAAACAGAGCTTCCTCGGTGAGAGGAAATACCTATATACTGTATTTGGGGAGGTACATGTCTGGGACTAAGTCTTCTGTTATTGGTCCAGGGGAGGGAGATCTCTCTTTCATGATGTGTTATTGGTCAGTTCATATGCAAGCAACGTCCAGTTTTGAAGAAGCCATTATAGGGATTAGTCATGCTGTCTTTCAGGAGATATGTGGCTTCATATTCATACATTTAATCATAACTAATCGTTGCAATGTGCTACAATCTAACCATAGCTATCAAATTACCACACTCATTCTCCTGATCCTCACTCTCCGTGATTTTGACACTAAGCATGATATGTTTATCTTGTTCCGTTCCAATAATACATACATATCTGATGTTAAACTCTATTATATAATTTAATACATAATGATGCTAAACATGTTTTGTCTATGTGTTGTATGAATATGTTGTATATGTCTTTGTGGCTTCTCTGTGCGAATGCATATGCTACCGTATATGCGCAAAACGCACGAATAGAGACCCATCTGTTTGGAGTTTGTATGTGGTGTGTATGTAATATTTTTGACTTCGACACAGGCTAAACCTAATCCTCCCTACCCTGCAGCCTAACCCTAACCCTCATCAGGGGTGCCTAAACCTAACCCTCCTCCCCGTAGCCTAACCCTTCCCCATACTTGCCTACCCTCCCGGAATGGCCGGGAGGCCCCCGAAAATCGGGTGGCCCTCCTGGCTCCCTGGAAAGGTGGGCAAGCCTCCCACTTACCCTGCAGCCCCTTCACACCCCTCCTCGGTTGCCCGCAGCAGAGAACAAGTGGGCGGTCCAAGGGGATCTGATGACACAAGTCGCGCTGAATCGCGTCATTGTAGCTTCGCCCCACGGTATACAGTACCTATTTTCTCAGCACTGCGTAGTGGGGGGCGGAGCTGCGATGATGCGATCCTGATGCCACGCCCCCAGACTGCCCACTTCCCTGTCGGTCATGCCCACGGACAGCAGACATAGCCTCTTGTCACGCCCCCGGACCACCTATCTTGCTGCCGGTCACGCCCCATGCACCTACAATGCTGCTTCCTCCCGGAGGAGGGGGCAGCAAAGTAGGTAAGTGTGCCCTTCCCCCAACATCCTAAAACACCCCCCCCCCCCATGTCTTATCTCTCCAGCAGCAAGGCAACATTAGTCCAGGATCCAGGAGGTCAAGATTGTGGCACTTGGATTGTAATCCTATTCCGGATGCCGGCGTCAGAATTCTGGAGCAGTGTGGGGATTCCAGCGTTCTTTGCTGGGTCGTCTAACAATGCAAACAGTGGGATAAGCAAGATTTTATTTTTCAGGACTGTTCCCAAAACCGTTATTTACAACAACACCACTACACCTAGGGAAGGAAATCCCCGGAACTCATGAAGTTCAGGGCAGCTCGCTTACAAATGTATTTCCGCCTATGCAGCATTAATACTTCTGTTCTAGATTTTGCATCCAAGCTCAGTGTTTGCAGATTTAGCCACACAGTCACAACAGATTGACGCTGATATGTTTTATTCTCCACAATGAATTAATCAGCAGAAACCAAATGTTTTTCAATTTGTATTTTGCCAAAATTATTTCTAATTAGACCATGTTGCTATGGACGCTATAACCCCCCCAAAACAAAGAATCGTTAGTAGCTACATGGCAAAAATACAATACCGTTGCATCATTCAAGGTTTGAGAGGTGTCGGAGAATGAAAGGGGACAGTTCACCTCTTAACATTCTTTGCCTCCTTCTTCTAATACTTACCTGCATCCCCCCTATACTCTCTGGACCTGTGTGTTTTGTTATTACTCATCTGTGTTTCAGCCGTTCCACACAATTGATCATATTCTTCTGCTCCAAAGTCTCCATACACGGGGGGGTAATTCAGACCTGACCGTAGCAACAAATTTGTTAGCAGTTGGACAAAACTGAGGGGGTAATTCTGAGTTGATCGCAGCAGGAAATTTTTTAGCAGTTGGGCAAAACCATGGTGGTCATTCCAAGTTGTTCGCTCGGTAATTTTCTTTGCATCGCAGCGATTTTCCGCTAATTGCGCATGTGCAATGTTCGCACTGCGGCTGCGCCAAGTAAATTTGCTAAGAAGTTTGGTATTTTACTCACGGCATTACGAGGTTTTTTCTTCGTTCTGGTGATCGTAATGTGATTGACAGGAAGTGGGTGTTTCTGGGCGGAAACTGTCCGTTTTATGGGAGTGTGTGAAAAAACGCTACCGTTTCTGGGAAAAATGCGGGAGTGGCTGGAGAAACGGAGGAGTGTCTGGGCGAACGCTGGGTGTGTTTGTGACGTCAAACCAGGAACGAAACTGACTGAACTGATCGCAGGGGCAGAGTAAGTCCCGAGCTACTCAGAATCTGCTAAGAAATTTCTATACGCAATTTTGAGAACCTTTCGTTCGCAATTTTGCTAAGCTAAGAATCTCTCCCAGTAGGCGGCGGCTTAGCGTGTGCAATGCTGCTAAAAGCAGCTTGCGAGCGAACAACTCGGAATGAGGGCCCATGTGCACTGCAGGAGAGGCAGATATAACATTTGCAGAGAGAGATAGATTTGGGTGTGGTGATTTCAATCTGCAATCTAAATTGCAGTGTAAAAATAAAGCAGCCAGTATTTACCCTGCACAGAAACAAAATAACCCGCCCAAATCTATCTCTCTCTGCACATGTTATATCTGCCTCCCCTGCAGTGCACATGGTTTTGCCCAACTGCTAAAAAATTTCCTGCTGCGATCAACTTGGAATTACCCCCCATGTGCACTGCAGGGGGGGGGGAAGGCAGATGTAACATGTGCAGAGAGAGTTCGATTTGGATGGGGTGTGTTCAAACTGTAATATAAATTGCAGCGTAAAAATAAAGCAGCCAGTATTTATTTACCCTGCACAGAAACAAAATAACCCACCCAAATCTAACTCTCTCTGCACGTTATATCTGCCCCACCTGCAGTGCACATAGGGGGTCATTCCGAGTTGATCGCTAGCTGCCGTTGTTCGCAGCGCAGTGATCAGGCTGAAAATCTGCATTTCTGTGCATGCGTATGCTCCACAATGCGCACGCACGACGTACGGGAACAAAGGCATTTGTTGTTTAGCACTGGTTCTAGCGAAGTCTTTAGTTGCACTGACGGCCACAAGAAGATTGACAGGAAGGGGGCATTTCTGGGTGTCAACTGACCGTTTTCAGGGAGTGTTTGCAAAAACGCAGGTGTGTCTGAAAAAGCGCAGGCATGGCTGGGCGTTCACTGGGCGGGTGTATGACGTCAAATCCGGACACGAATAGGCTGAAGTGATCGCAAGCGCTGAGTAGGTTCAGAGCTACTCAGAAACAGCACAAACTGTTTTTGCAGATCTTGGCTGCACATGCGTTCACACTTCTGCTACGCTAAAATACACTCCCCAGTGGTTGGCGGCATAGCGTTTGCACGACTGCTAAAACTAGCTAGCGAGCGATCAACTCGGAATGACCCCCATGGTTTTGCCCAACTGCTAACAAATTTCCTGCTACAATCAGGTCTGAATTACCCCCATGGAGTATTTGTGACTCAGCATTTGTAGGTTTCTTCCTATATTTATCACTGTATAAATGTAGCCAACAGCTCCAAACATGAAATATTTCATAATCCACACATACTCTGTCCAGTGTATCCACTGACCAAACACACACCCGATGATCCGGATCTCCCTGTCATTCCCACTGACCTGTACAGGTATATGCTGTCCAAACACACTTATAGGTCTCCCTGTCATTCCCACTGACCTGTACAGGTATATGCTGCCCAAACACACTTATAGGTCTCCCTCTCATTCCCACTGACCTGTACAGGTATATGCTGCCCAAACACACTTATAGGTCTCCCTGTCATTCCCACTGACCTGTAAAGGTATATACTGCCCAAACACACTTCTGGATCTCCCTGTCATTCCCACTTATACTGTATGTCCAGATACACAATGTATCAGCGCACACCTTGTCATTCCTACTGACCTGTACAGGTATATGCTTGGCCCCGCCCTCTTCCCATTGTACAGTGATTTTCGTCATTATCCGGCCCCCGCTGTGTTCACTTCCAGGATGCTGGTGTCCGGGAGAGCCAACAATTATGCCCTGATCAGACATGGCTATCAGGATATACCATTGGTCTTATGTGGGTAGCCCTCGCAGTAGTGTAAGACAAAGGGGCCTATTTATCAAATAATATTTGCAGGGATACTCCCCAAAAACACCCGTTCAGGGTATACCTGCAAATATTAGGGCTCCCCCTAATGTACCAAGGAGGGACCACAGCAGGTATCTCCATATTTGCCACTGTCCCTCTATTTATGACAGAAGACGCATCCCCCATAGGTTTCGAAAGGGTCTGCGAAGATGTCAAATTTATCAAGCACCGGAATGCGAAGGCCTGACAGCTAACGACATCTGAAGATGGCTTTAGCCCGTTGTAGTCTATGGAACCCTCCCCAGCAATGGCCACCATACATGTGTGGTCAGCAGACAACTCATGCCCAACATTTCACAGGAGTACCGATAGAGAAGTGAAGCGACCTCTGATGCAGTCACTTCATTCCGAACACATCGCAGGGATGGGCTCCTTTTGGAATTCTTGTCCCTGTGCGTGATACTAACGAATATACCATTGGCATTTAACATGACTTACCTCTCCAGCGAGGTCCAAGGAAGCCCCCTTCCCCTCTCTGTGACATTTCCGCGCTGTTGCTGGCAGCCGACTACTGCCAGTGATGGGCCGCTGAGTCATGTGCATGCACGTCGGCCAGTGGGACCATAATCTTATACCACTTTTACATTGCTAAAGCGGGTTGCACCTGGGACATGTACACGGGTCTTTCCCGGGTGCAACTCTCTTGGGACCCCTTTCAGGCTGGCTGCACCAATGCAGGAAATTGCCGGGTTGGTAACGTGTGCGGTGAAGTGTGCAGAGGCGGCGCCTGGAGATCAGATCTCTAACACCGCCTTCTATTGCTGCCTGTCCCAATAGTGTGAAAGGCTCCCTGGTCGCATGGACCCCGGTAACCCGTTCTCACTGCGACCCGGGAAATCTGAACATGCATGGGTTATTTGTGCTGTGTGAAAAGGGTATAGGTTTACCGCTGTTTGATGAATACTGAAGGGAGAACATAACCCCTTTAGTGTGTGCTAAAGGGATTATGGGGGACATTTACTAAACAGTGATAAGCGCGGAGAAGTGAGCCAGTGGAGAAGTTGCCCCATCAACCAATCAGCAGCTCTGTATCATTTATAGTATGCAAATTATAGATGTTACTTCAGTGCTGATTGGTTACCATGGGCAACTTCTCCACTGGCTCACTTCTCCGCTCTTATCACTGCTTAGTAAATGTCCCCCTATGTCTCGTTCTTAAATGGGGCCTATAATTTCTTATTGCTGCAAATAGCGCCGATAAAAAATTGCAATTATAGGGTCTGAAACCAGATAATTGTAAATATGACCCAAAAGTAGAGATGAGCGCCTGAAATTTTTCGGGTTTTGTGTTTTGGTTTTGGGTTCGGTTCCGCGGCCGTGTTTTGGGTTCGAACGCGTTTTGGCAAAACCTCACCGAATTTTTTTTGTCGGATTCGGGTGTGTTTTGGATTCGGGTGTTTTTTTCAAAAAACACTAAAAAACAGCTTAAATCATAGAATTTGGGGGTCATTTTGATCCCAAAGTATTATTAACCTCAAAAACCATAATTTACACTCATTTTCAGTCTATTCTGAATACCTCACACCTCACAATATTATTTTTAGTCCTAAAATTTGCACCGAGGTCGCTGTGTGAGTAAGATAAGCGACCCTAGTGGCCGACACAAACACCGGGCCCATCTAGGAGTGGCACTGCAGTGTCACGCAGGATGTCCCTTCCAAAAAACCCTCCCCAAACAGCACATGACGCAAAGAAAAAAAGAGGCGCAATGAGGTAGCTGTGTGAGTAAGATTAGCGACCCTAGTGGCCGACACAAACACCGGGCCCATCTAGGAGTGGCACTGCAGTGTCACGCAGGATGGCCCTTCCAAAAAACCCTCCCCAAACAGCACATGACGCAAAGAAAAAAAGAGGCGCAATGAGGTAGCTGTGTGAGTAAGATTAGCGACCCTAGTGGCCGACACAAACACCGGGCCCATCTAGGAGTGGCACTGCAGTGTCACGCAGGATGTCCCTTCCAAAAAACCCTCCCCAAACAGCACATGACGCAAAGAAAAAAAGAGGCGCAATGAGGTAGCTGACTGTGTGAGTAAGATTAGCGACCCTAGTGGCCGACACAAACACCGGGCCCATTTAGGAGTGGCACTGCAGTGTCACGCAGGATGTCCCTTCCAAAAAACCCTCCCCAATCAGCACATGATGCAAAGAAAAAGAAAAGAAAAAAGAGGTGCAAGATGGAATTGTCCTTGGGCCCTCCCACCCACCCTTATGTTGTATAAACAAAACAGGACATGCACACTTTAACCAACCCATCATTTCAGTGACAGGGTCTGCCACACGACTGTGACTGATATGACGGGTTGGTTTGGACCCCCCCCAAAAAAGAAGCAATTAATCTCTCCTTGCACAAACTGGCTCTACAGAGGCAAGATGTCCACCTCATCATCACCCTCCGATATATCACCGTGTACATCCCCCTCCTCACAGATTATCAATTCGTCCCCACTGGAATCCACCATCTCAGCTCCCTGTGTACTTTGTGGAGGCAATTGCTGCTGGTCAATGTCTCCGCGGAGGAATTGATTATAATTCATTTTAATGAACATCATCTTCTCCACATTTTCTGGATGTAACCTCGTACGCCGATTGCTGACAAGGTGAGCGGCGGCACTAAACACTCTTTCGGAGTACACACTTGTGGGAGGGCAACTTAGGTAGAATAAAGCCAGTTTGTGCAAGGGCCTCCAAATTGCCTCTTTTTCCTGCCAGTATAAGTACGGACTGTGTGACGTGCCTACTTGGATGCGGTCACTCATATAATCCTCCACCATTCTATCAATGTTGAGAGAATCATATGCAGTGACAGTAGACGACATGTCCGTAATCGTTGTCAGGTCCTTCAGTCCGGACCAGATGTCAGCATCAGCAGTCGCTCCAGACTGCCCTGCATCACCGCCAGCGGGTGGGCTCGGAATTCTGAGCCTTTACCTCGCACCCCCAGTTGCGGGAGAATGTGAAGGAGGAGATGTTGACAGGTCGCGTTCCGCTTGACTTGACAATTTTGTCACCAGCAGGTCTTTCAACCCCAGCAGACTTGTGTCTGCCGGAAAGAGAGATCCAAGGTAGGCTTTAAATCTAGGATCGAGCACGGTGGCCAAAATGTAGTGCTCTGATTTCAACAGATTGACCACCCGTGAATCCTTGTTAAGCGAATTAAGGGCTCCATCCACAAGTCCCACATGCCTAGCGGAATCGCTCCGTGTTAGCTCCTCCTTCAATGTCTCCAGCTTCTTCTGCAAAAGCCTGATGAGGGGAATGACCTGACTCAGGCTGGCAGTGTCTGAACTGACTTCACGTGTGGCAAGTTCAAAGGGCATCAGAACCTTGCACAACGTTGAAATCATTCTCCACTGCGCTTGAGACAGGTGCATTCCACCTACTATATCGTGCTCAATTGTATAGGCTTGAATGGCCTTTTGCTGCTCCTCCAACCTCTGAAGCATATAGAGGGTTGAATTCCACCTCGTTACCACTTCTTGCTTCAGATGATGGCAGGGCAGGTTCAGTAGTTTTTGGTGGTGCTCCAGTCTTCTGTACGTGGTGCCTGTACGCCGAAAGTGTCCCGCAATTCTTCTGGCCACCGACAGCATCTCTTGCACGCCCCTGTCGTTTTTTAAAAAATTCTGCACCACCAAATTCAAGGTATGTGCAAAACATGGGACGTGCTGGAATTTGCCCATATTTAATGCACACACAATATTGCTGGCGTTGTCCGATGCCACAAATCCACAGGAGAGTCCAATTGGGGTAAGCCATTCCGCGATGATCTTCCTCAGTTGCCGTAAGAGGTTTTCAGCTGTGTGCGTATTCTGGAAAGCGGTGATACAAAGCGTAGCCTGCCTAGGAAAGAGTTGGCGTTTGCGAGATGCTGCTACTGGTGCCGCCGCTGCTGTTCTTGCGGCGGGAGTCCATACATCTACCCAGTGGGCTGTCACAGTCATATAGTCCTGACCCTGCCCTGCTCCACTTGTCCACATGTCCGTGGTTAAGTGGACATTGGGTACAACTGCATTTTTTAGGACACTGGTGAGTCTTTTTCTGACGTCCGTGTACATTCTCGGTATCGCCTGCCTAGAGAAGTGGAACCTAGATGGTATTTGGTAACGGGGGCACACTGCCTCAATAAATTGTCTAGTTCCCTGTGAACTAACGGCGGATACCGGACGCACGTCTAACACCAACATAGTTGTCAAGGCCTCAGTTATCCGCTTTGCAGCAGGATGACTGCTGTGATATTTCATCTTCCTCGCAAAGGACTGTTGGACAGTCAATTGCTTACTGGAAGTAGTACAAGTGGGCTTACGACTTCCCCTCTGGGATGACCATCGACTCCCAGCAGCAACAACAGCAGCGCCAGCAGCAGTAGGCGTTACACGCAAGGATGCATCGGAGGAATCCCAGGCAGGAGAGGACTCGTCAGAATTGCCAGTGACATGGCCTGCAGGACTATTGGCATTCCTGGGGAAGGAGGAAATTGACACTGAGGGAGTTGGTGGGGTGGTTTGCGTGAGCTTGGTTACAAGAGGAAGGGATTTACTGGTCAGTGGACTGCTTCCGCTGTCGCCCAAAGTTTTTGAACTTGTCACTGACTTATTATGAATGCGCTGCAGGTGACGTATAAGGGAGGATGTTCCGAGGTGGTTAACGTCCTTACCCCTACTTATTACAGCTTGACAAAGGCAACACACGGCTTGACACCTGTTGTCCGCTTTTCTGTTGAAATACCTCCACACTGAAGAGCTGATTTTTTTGGTATTTTCACCAGGCATGTCAACGGCCATATTCCTCCCACGGACAACAGGTGTCTCCCCGGGTGCCTGACTTAAACAAACCACCTCACCATCAGAATCCTCCTGGTCAATTTCCTCCCCAGCGCCAGCAACACCCATATCCTCCTCATCCTGGTGTACTTCAACATCTTCATCTTCAATCTGACTATCAGGAACTGGACTGCGGGTGCTCCTTCCAGCACTTGCAGGGGGCGTGCAAATGGTGGAAGGCGCATGCTCTTCACGTCCAGTGTTGGGAAGGTCAGGCATCGCAACCGACACAATTGGACTCTCCTTGTGGATTTGGGATTTCGAAGAACGCACAGTTCTTTGCGGTGCTTTTGCCAGCTTGAGTCTTTTCAGTTTTCTAGCGAGAGGCTGAGTGCTTCCATCCTCATGTGAAGCTGAACCACTAGCCATGAACATAGGCCAGGGCCTCAGCCGTTCCTTGCCACTCCGTGTGGTAAATGGCATATTGGCAAGTTTACGCTTCTCCTCCGACAATTTTATTTTAGGTTTTGGAGTCCTTTTTTTACTGATATTTGGTGTTTTGGATTTGACATGCTCTGTACTATGACATTGGGCATCGGCCTTGGCAGACGACGTTGCTGGCATTTCATCGTCTCGGCCATGACTAGTGGCAGCAGCTTCAGCACGAGGTGGAAGTGGATCTTGATCTTTCCCTAATTTTGGAACCTCAACATTTTTGTTCTCCATATTTTAATAGGCACAACTAAAAGGCACCTCAGGTAAACAATGGAGATGGATACTAGTATACAATTATGGACTGCCTGCCGAGTGCAGACACAGAGGTAGCCACAGCCGTGAACTACCGTACTGTACTGTGTCTGCTGCTAATATAGACTGGTTGATAAAGAGATGTCTATGTAACTATGTATGTATAAAGAAGAAAAAAAAAAAAACCACGGTTAGGTGGTATACAATTATGGACGGACTGCCTGCCGAGTGCAGACACAGAGGTAGCCACAGCCGTGAACTACCGTACTGTACTGTGTCTGCTGCTAATAATATAGACTGGTTGATAAAGAGATGTCGTAGTAGTATGTATGTATAAAGAAGAAAGAAAAAAAAACCACGGTTAGGTGGTATACAATTATGGACGGACTGCCTGCCGAGTGCAGACACAGAGGTAGCCACAGCCGTGAACTACCGTACTGTACTGTGTCTGCTGCTAATATAGACTGGTTGATAAAGAGATGTCTATGTAACTATGTATGTATAAAGAAGAAAGAAAAAAAAACCACGGTTAGGTGGTATACAATTATGGACGGACTGCCTGCCGAGTGCAGACACAGAGGTAGCCACAGCCGTGAACTACCGTACTGTACTGTGTCTGCTGCTAATATAGACTGGTTGATAAAGAGATGTCTATGTAACTATGTATGTATAAAGAAGAAAGAAAAAAAAACCACGGTTAGGTGGTATACAATTATGGACGGACTGCCTGCCGAGTGCAGACACAGAGGTAGCCACAGCCGTGAACTACCGTACTGTACTGTGTCTGCTGCTAATATAGACTGGTTGATAAAGAGATGTCTATGTAACTATGTATGTATAAAGAAGAAAGAAAAAAAAACCACGGTTAGGTGGTATACAATTATGGACGGACTGCCTGCCGAGTGCAGACACAGAGGTAGCCACAGCCGTGAACTACCGTACTGTACTGTGTCTGCTGCTAATATAGACTGGTTGATAAAGAGATGTCTATGTAACTATGTATGTATAAAGAAGAAAGAAAAAAAAAACACGGTTAGGTGGTATACAATTATGGACGGACTGCCTGCCGAGTGCAGACACAGAGGTAGCCACAGCCGTGAACTACCGTACTGTACTGTGTCTGCTGCTAATATAGACTGGTTGATAAAGAGATGTCTATGTAACTATGGCCCTCATTCCGAGTTGTTCGCTCGGTATTTTTCATCGCATCGCAATGAAAATCCGCTTAGTACGCATGCGCAATGTTCGCACTGCGACTGCGCCAAGTAACTTTGCTATGTAGAAAGTAATTTTACTCACGGCTTTTTCATCGCTCCGGCGATCGTAATGTGATTGACAGGAAATGGGTGTTACTGGGCGGAAACACGGCGTTTCAGGGGCGTGTGGCTGAAAACGCTACCGTTTCCGGAAAAAACGCAGGAGTGGCCGGAGAAACGGTGGGAGTGCCTGGGCGAACGCTGGGTGTGTTTGTGACGTCAAACAGGAACGACAAGCACTGAACTGATCGCACAGGCAGAGTAAGTCTGAAGCTACTCTGAAACTGCTAAGTAGTTAGTAATCGCAATATTGCGAATACATCGGTCGCAATTTTAAGAAGCTAAGATTCACTCCCAGTAGGCGGCAGCTTAGCGTGTGTATCTCTGCTAAATTCGCCTTGCGACCGATCAACTCGGAATGAGGGCCTATGTATGTATAAAGAAGAAAGAAAAAAAAACCACGGTTAGGTGGTATACAATTATGGACGGACTGCCTGCCGAGTGCAGACACAGAGGTAGCCACAGCCGTGAACTACCGTACTGTACTGTGTCTGCTGCTAATATAGACTGGTTGATAAAGAGATGTCGTAGTAGTTTGTATGTATAAAGAAGAAAAAAAAACCACGGTTAGGTGGTATACAATTATGGACGGACTGCCTGCCGAGTGCAGACACAGAGGTAGCCACAGCCGTGAACTACCGTACTGTGTCTGCTGCGACTGGATGATAAATGATATAAAAAATATATATATATCACTACTGCAGCCGGACAGGTATATATTATATATTATATAATGACGGACCTGCTGGACACTGTCTGTCAGCAGAATGAGTTTTATTTTTATAGAATAAAAAAAAAAAACAACACACAAGTGAAGTCACACGACGAGTGTTTAACTTTTTCAGGCAATCACAATATAAGTATACTACTAACTATACTGGTGGTCAGTGTGGTCAGGTCACTGGTCAGTCACACTGGCAGTGGCACTCCTGCAGCAAAAGTGTGCACTGTTTAATTTTAATATAATATTATGTACTCCTGGCTCCTGCTATAACCTATAACTGGCACTGCAGTGCTCCCCAGTCTCCCCCACAATTATAAGCTGTGTGAGCTGAGCAGTCAGACAGATATATAATATATATAGATGATGCAGCACACTGGGCTGAGCCTGAGCAGTGCACACAGATATGGTATGTGACTGAGTCACTGTGTGTATCGCTTTTTTCAGGCAGAGAACGGATATATTAAATAAACTGCACTGTCTGGTGGTCACTCACTATATAATATTATGTACTCCTGGCTCCTGCTATAACCTATAACTGGCACTGCAGTGCTCCCCAGTCTCCCCCACAATTATAAGCTGTGTGAGCTGAGCAGTCAGACAGATATATAATATATATAGATGATGCAGCACACTGGGCTGAGCCTGAGCAGTGCACACAGATATGGTATGTGACTGAGTCACTGTGTGTATCGCTTTTTTCAGGCAGAGAACGGATATATTAAATAAACTGCACTGTCTGGTGGTCACTCACTAGTAAACTCTCTGCACTCTCTACACTTCTACAGTACTCCTCCTAGTCCTAAGCTCCAGTAAATCTCTCTCTCTTATAATCTAAATGGAGAGGACGCCAGCCACGTCCTCTCCCTATCAATCTCAATGCACGTGTGAAAATGGCCGCGACGCGCGGCTCCTTATATAGAATCCGAGTCTCGCGATAGAATCCGAGCCTCGCGAGAATCCGACAGCGTGATGATGACGTTCGGGCGCGCTCGGGTTAACCGAGCAAGGCGGGAAGATCCGAGTCGCTCGGACCCGTGTAAAAAAACATGAAGTTCGGGCGGGTTCGGATTCAGAGAAACCGAACCCGCTCATCTCTACCCAAAAGCCTCGCAAATATGAGTTTCCCTCAAGAGAAACAGTGTTTGGAGTATGGACGTACAAGGGTCTGTATGGAAACTCTACTACGCATGTGCAGGTCTCTGGAAACATGGCGCCTGCCAGGTTCTGGAGACTATGCACTACTGTACATATGCCATTTTCCAGGTGATTTTTGCCATGGTTGCAGCACCTACACGGGACTCTGCAAAGGTACGTCATTAAACATGGATGCAGTTTGCGAGGTGTGCGCCCTCCTAGACCCAGAGGCCCATGTGCACCGCACACACTACACCCATTATAGATACGCTAATGGTAGGGAATATTGGGGGTCATTCCAAGTTGATCGCTTGCTAGCAGTTTTTAGTAGAGATGAGCGGGTTCGGTTCCTCGGAATCCGAACCCGCCCGAACTTCATGTTTTTTTTCACGGGTCCGAGCGACTCGGAACTTCCCGCCTTGCTCGGTTAACCCGAGCGCGCCCGAACGTCATCATGACGCTGTCGGATTCTCGCGAGACTCGGATTCTATATAAGGAGCCGCGCGTCGCCGCCATTTTCACACGTGCATTGAGATTGATAGGGAGAGGACGTGGCTGGCGTCCTCTCCATTTAGATTAGAAGAGAGAGAGTGAGATTGATTTGAGACAGAGACACTTGATTTACTGGAGCTTAGGAGTACTGTAGAGAGTGCAGAGTTTAGTAGTGACTGACCACAGTGACCACCAGACAGTGCAGTTTTATTTAATATAATCCGTTCTCTGCCTGAAAAAAACGATACACAGTGACTCAGTCACATACCATATCTGTGTGCACTGCTCAGCCCAGTGTGCTGCATCATCTATGTATATATCTGACTGTGCTCACACAGCTTATAATTGTGGGGGAGACTGGGGAGCAGTGCCAGTTATAGGTTATAGCAGGAGCCAGGAGTACATATTATTAAAATTAAACAGTGCACACTTTTGCTGCAGGAGTGCCACTGCCAGTGTGACTGACCAGTGACCTGACCACACTGACCACCAGTATAGTTAGTAGTATACTATATTGTGATTGCCTGAAAAAGTTAAACACTCGTCGTGTGACTTGTGTGGTGTTGTTTTTTTTTTTATTCTATAAAAAACTCATTCTGCTGACAGACAGTGTCCAGCAGGTCCGTCATTATATAATATATACCTGTCCGGCTGCAGTAGTGATATATATATATTTTTTATATCATTATTTATCATCCAGTCGCAGCAGACACAGTACGGTAGTTCACGGCTGTAGCTACCTCTGTGTCGGCACTCGGCAGTCCATCCATAATTGTATACCACCTACCCGTGGTTTTTTTTTCTTTCTTCTTTATACATACATACTACATCTCTTTATCAACCAGTCTATATTAGCAGCAGACACAGTACAGTAGTCCACGGCTGTAGCTACCTCTGTGTCGGCACTCGGCAGTCCATCCATAATTGTATACCACCTACCCGTGGTTTTTTTTTCTTTCTTCTTTATACATACATACTACATCTCTTTATCAACCAGTCTATATTAGCAGCAGACACAGTACAGTACGGTAGTCCACGGCTGTAGCTACCTCTGTGTCGGCACTCGGCAGTCCGTCCATAATTGTATACCACCTACCCGTGGTTTTTTTTTCTTTCTTCTTTATACATACATACTACATCTCTTAATCAACCAGTCTATATTAGCAGCAGACACAGTACAGTAGTCCACGGCTGTAGCTACCTCTGTGTCGGCACTCGGCAGTCCATCCATAATTGTATACCACCTACCCGTGGTTTTTTTTCTTTCTTCTTTATACATACATACTACATCTCTTTATCAACCAGTCTATATTAGCAGCAGACACAGTACAGTAGTCCACGGCTGTAGCTACCTCTGTGTCGGCACTCGGCAGTCCGTACATAATTGTATACCACCTACCCGTGGTTTTTTTTTCTTTCTTCTTTATACATACATACTACATCTCTTTATCAACCAGTCTATATTAGCAGCAGACACAGTACAGTAGTCCACGGCTGTAGCTACCTCTGTGTCGGCACTCGGCAGTCCATCCATAATTGTATACCACCTACCCGTGGTTTTTTTTTCTTTCTTCTTTATACATACATACTACATCTCTTTATCAACCAGTCTATATTAGCAGCAGACACAGTACAGTAGTCCACGGCTGTAGCTACCTCTGTGTCGGCACTCGGCAGTCCATCCATAATTGTATACCACCTACCCGTGGTTTTTTTTTTCTTTCTTCTTTATACATACTACATCTCATTATCAACCAGTCTATATTAGCAGCAGACACAGTACGGTAGTCCACGGCTGTAGCTACCTCTGTGTCGGCACTCGGCAGTCCATCCATAATTGTATACCACCTACCCGTGGGTTTTTTTTCTTTCTTCTTTATACATACTACATCTCATTATCATCCAGTCTATATTAGCAGCAGACACAATACAGTACGGTAGTCCACGGCTGTAGCTACCTCTGTGTCGGCACTCGGCAGTCCGTCCATAATTGTATACCACCTACCCGTGGTTTTTTTTTTCTTTCTTCTTTATACATACTACATCTCATTATCAACCAGTCTATATTAGCAGCAGACACAGTACGGTAGTCCACGGCTGTAGCTACCTCTGTGTCGGCACTCGGCAGTCCATCCATAATTGTATACCACCTACCCGTGGTTTTTTTTTCTTTCTTCTTTATACATACATACTACATCTCTTTATCAACCAGTCTATATTAGCAGCAGACACAGTACAGTAGTCCACGGCTGTAGCTACCTCTGTGTCGGCACTCGGCAGTCCATCCATAATTGTATACCACCTACCCGTGGTTTTTTTTTCTTTCTTCTTTATACATACATACTACATCTCATTATCATCCAGTCTATATTAGCAGCAGACACAGTACAGTACAATAGTCCACGGCTGTAGCTACCTCTGTGTCGGCACTCGGCAGTCCATCCATAATTGTATACTAGTATCCATCCATCTCCATTGTTTACCTGAGGTGCCTTTTAGTTGTGCCTATTAAAATATGGAGAACAAAAATGTTGAGGTTCCAAAATTAGGGAAAGATCAAGATCCACTTCCACCTCGTGCTGAAGCTGCTGCCACTAGTCATGGCCGAGACGATGAAATGCCAGCAACGTCGTCTGCCAAGGCCGATGCCCAATGTCATAGTACAGAGCATGTCAAATCCAAAACACCAAATATCAGTAAAAAAAGGACTCCAAAACCTAAAATAAAATTGTCGGAGGAGAAGCGTAAACTTGCCAATATGCCATTTACCACACGGAGTGGCAAGGAACGGCTGAGGCCCTGGCCTATGTTCATGGCTAGTGGTTCAGCTTCACATGAGGATGGAAGCACTCAGCCTCTCGCTAGAAAACTGAAAAGACTCAAGCTGGCAAAAGCACCGCAAAGAACTGTGCGTTCTTCGAAATCCCAAATCCACAAGGAGAGTCCAATTGTGTCGGTTGCGATGCCTGACCTTCCCAACACTGGACGTGAAGAGCATGCGCCTTCCACCATTTGCACGCCCCCTGCAAGTGCTGGAAGGAGCACCCGCAGTCCAGTTCCTGATAGTCAGATTGAAGATGTCAGTGTTGAAGTACACCAGGATGAGGAGGATATGGGTGTTGCTGGCGCTGGGGAGGAAATTGACCAGGAGGATTCTGATGGTGAGGTGGTTTGTTTAAGTCAGGCACCCGGGGAGACACCTGTTGTCCGTGGGAGGAATATGGCCGTTGACATGCCTGGTGAAAATACCAAAAAAATCAGCTCTTCGGTGTGGAAGTATTTCACCAGAAATGCGGACAACATTTGTCAAGCCGTGTGTTCCCTTTGTCAAGCTGTAATAAGTAGGGGTAAGGACATTAACCACCTCGGAACATCCTCCCTTATACGTCACCTGCAGCGCATTCATAATAAGTCAGTGACAAGTTCAAAAACTTTGGGCGACAGCGGAAGCAGTCCACTGACCAGTAAATCCCTTCCTCTTGTAACCAAGCTCACGCAAACCACCCCACCAACTCCCTCAGTGTCAATTTCCTCCTTCCCCAGGAATGCCAATAGTCCTGCAGGCCATGTCACTGGCAATTCTGACGAGTCCTCTCCTGCCTGGGATTCCTCCGATGCATCCTTGCGTGTAACGCCTACTGCTGCTGGCGCTGCTGTTGTTGCTGCTGGGAGTCGATGGTCATCCCAGAGGGGAAGTCGTAAGCCCACTTGTACTACTTCCAGTAAGCAATTGACTGTCCAACAGTCCTTTGCGAGGAAGATGAAATATCACAGCAGTCATCCTGCTGCAAAGCGGATAACTGAGGCCTTGACAACTATGTTGGTGTTAGACGTGCGTCCGGTATCCGCCGTTAGTTCACAGGGAACTAGACAATTTATTGAGGCAGTGTGCCCCCATTACCAAATACCATCTAGGTTCCACTTCTGTAGGCAGGCGATACCGAGAATGTACACGGACGTCAGAAAAAGACTCACCAGTGTCCTAAAAAATGCAGTTGTACCCAATGTCCACTTAACCACGGACATGTGGACAAGTGGAGCAGGGCAGGGTCAGGACTATATGACTGTGATAGCCCACTGGGTAGATGTATGGACTCCCGCCGCAAGAACAGCAGCGGCGGCACCAGTAGCAGCATCTCGCAAACGCCAACTCTTTCCTAGGCAGGCTACGCTTTGTATCACCGCTTTCCAGAATACGCACACAGCTAAAAACCTCTTACGGCAACTGAGGAAGATCATCGCAGAATGGCTTACCCCAATTGGACTCTCCTGTGGATTTGTGGCATCGGACAACGCCAGCAATATTGTGTGTGCATTAAATATGGGCAAATTCCAGCACGTCCCATGTTTTGCACATACCTTGAATTTGGTGGTGCAGAATTTTTTAAAAAACGACAGGGGCGTGCAAGAGATGCTGTCGGTGGCCAGAAGAATTGCGGGACACTTTCGGCGTACAGGCACCACGTACAGAAGACTGGAGCACCACCAAAAACTACTGAACCTGCCCTGCCATCATCTGAAGCAAGAAGTGGTAACGAGGTGGAATTCAACCCTCTATATGCTTCAGAGGTTGGAGGAGCAGCAAAAGGCCATTCAAGCCTATACAATTGAGCATGATATAGGAGGTGGAATGCACCTGTCTCAAGTGCAGTGGAGAATGATTTCAACGTTGTGCAAGGTTCTGATGCCCTTTGAACTTGCCACACGTGAAGTCAGTTCAGACACTGCCAGCCTGAGTCAGGTCATTCCCCTCATCAGGCTTTTGCAGAAGAAGCTGGAGACATTGAAGGAGGAGCTAACACGGAGCGATTCCGCTAGGCATGTGGGATTTGTGGATGGAGCCCTTAATTCGCTTAACAAGGATTCACGGGTGGTCAATCTGTTGAAATCAGAGCACTACATTTTGGCCACCGTGCTCGATCCTAGATTTAAAACCTACCTTGGATCTCTCTTTCCGGCAGACACAAGTCTGCTGGGGTTGAAAGACCTGCTGGTGAGAAAATTGTCAAGTCAAGCGGAACGCGACCTGTCAACATCTCCTCCTTCACATTCTCCCGCAACTGGGGGTGCGAGGAAAAGGCTCAGAATTCCGAGCCCACCCGCTGGCGGTGATGCAGGGCAGTCTGGAGCGACTGCTGATGCTGACATCTGGTCCGGACTGAAGGACCTGACAACGATTACGGACATGTCGTCTACTGTCACTGCATATGATTCTCTCAACATTGAAAGAATGGTGGAGGATTATATGAGTGACCGCATCCAAGTAGGCACGTCACACAGTCCGTACTTATACTGGCAGGAAAAAGAGGCAATTTGGAGGCCCTTGCACAAACTGGCTTTATTCTACCTAAGTTGCCCTCCCACAAGTGTGTACTCCGAAAGAGTGTTTAGTGCCGCCGCTCACCTTGTCAGCAATCGGCGTACGAGGTTACATCCAGAAAATGTGGAGAAGATGATGTTCATTAAAATGAATTATAATCAATTCCTCCGCGGAGACATTGACCAGCAGCAATTGCCTCCACAAAGTACACAGGGAGCTGAGATGGTGGATTCCAGTGGGGACGAATTGATAATCTGTGAGGAGGGGGATGTACACGGTGATATATCGGAGGATGATGATGAGGTGGACATCTTGCCTCTGTAGAGCCAGTTTGTGCATGGAGAGATTAATTGCTTCTTTTTTGGGGGGGGTCCAAACCAACCCGTCATATCAGTCACAGTCGTGTGGCAGACCCTGTCACTGAAATGATGGGTTGGTTAAAGTGTGCATGTCCTGTTTATACAACATAAGGGTGGGTGGGAGGGCCCAAGGACAATTCCATCTTGCACCTCTTTTTTCTTTTATTTTTCTTTGCGTCATGTGCTGTTTGGGGAGGGTTTTTTGGAAGGGCCATCCTGCGTGACACTGCAGTGCCACTCCTAGATGGGCCCGGTGTTTGTGTCGGCCACTAGGGTCGCTTATCTTACTCACACAGTCAGCTACCTCATTGCGCCTCTTTTTTTCTTTGCGTCATGTGCTGTTTGGGGAGGGTTTTTTGGAAGGGCCATCCTGCGTGACACTGCAGTGCCACTCCTAGATGGGCCCGTTGTTTGTGTCGGCCACTAGGGTCGCTTATCTTACTCACACAGTCAGCTACCTCATTGCGCCTCTTTTTTTCTTTGCGTCATGTGCTGTTTGGGGAGGGTTTTTTGGAAGGGCCATCCTGCGTGACACTGCAGTGCCACTCCTAGATGGGCCCGGTGTTTGTGTCGGCCACTAGGGTCGCTTATCTTACTCACACAGTCAGCTACCTCATTGCGCCTCTTTTTTTCTTTGCGTCATGTGCTGTTTGGGGAGGGTTTTTTGGAAGGGCCATCCTGCGTGACACTGCAGTGCCACTCCTAGATGGGCCCGGTGTTTGTGTCGGCCACTAGGGTCGCTTATCTTACTCACACAGTCAGCTACCTCATTGCGCCTCTTTTTTTCTTTGCGTCATGTGCTGTTTGGGGAGGGTTTTTTGGAAGGGACATCCTGCGTGACACTGCAGTGCCACTCCTAGATGGGCCCGGTGTTTGTGTCGGCCACTAGGGTCGCTAATCTTACTCACACAGCTACCTCATTGCGCCTCTTTTTTTCTTTGCGTCATGTGCTGTTTGGGGAGGGTTTTTTGGAAGGGACATCCTGCGTGACACTGCAGTGCCACTCCTAGATGGGCCCGGTGTTTGTGTCGGCCACTAGGGTCGCTTATCTTACTCACACAGCGACCTCGGTGCAAATTTTAGGACTAAAAATAATATTGTGAGGTGTGAGGTATTCAGAATAGACTGAAAATGAGTGTAAATTATGGTTTTTGAGGTTAATAATACTTTGGGATCAAAATGACCCCCAAATTCTATGATTTAAGCTGTTTTTTAGGGTTTTTAAAAAAAAAAAACACCCGAATCCAAAACACACCCGAATCCGACAAAAAAAATTCGGTGAGGTTTTGCCAAAACGCGGTCGAACCCAAAACACGGCCGCGGAACCGAACCCAAAACCAAAACACAAAACCCGAAAAATTTCCGGCGCTCATCTCTAGTTTTTAGCAGCCGTGCAAACGCTATGCCGCCTCCCACTGGGGGTGTATTTTAGCTTAGCAGAAGTGTGAACGAAAGGATCGCAGAGCGGCTAAAAAGTTTTTACGTGCAGTTTTAGAGTAGCTGAAAGCCTACTCAGCGCTTGCGATCACTTCAGACTGTTCAGTTCCTGTTTTGAAGTCACAAACCCGCCCTGCGTTCGCCCAGCCACGCCTGCGTTTTTCCTGGCACGCCTGCGTTTTTTCGAACACTCCCTGAAAACGGTCAATTGACACTCAGAAACGCCCTCTTCCTGTCAATCACTCTGCGGCCAGCAGTGCGACTGAAAAGCTTCGCTAGACCCTGTGTGAAACTACATTATTTGATGTAATAGTACGTCGCGAGTGCGCATTGCGCCGCATACGCATGCGCAGTAGTGCTGTTTTTTTGCCTTATCACTGCACAGCGAATGAATGCAGCTAGCGATCAACTCGGAATGACCACCATTGCTCCAACCCCACACCATTGTGCATCCTTCTATTGTATCCCATATTCTGTAGATGTGATAAAAGCCAGCGCCGTCACTAGGTGTGTGCTAGTGGTGCTTTGCACACAGCGCAGATGCGCTGGAGGCACAGGACCACTAGCATCACCTGCCGGGCCGCCACTATTGCCGCCGCCGCTCTGAGGTTTCCTGGCCCCGTCTCCCTGTCACCGGCCGGCCCCCAGCTGCATTGCCCGGCTACCGCTCACATAGGTAGCCGGGCAGCGCTACAGCTCCCCCTCTGCTCCCCCGTGTGCTGGGAGAGATGACGTCTCTCCCAGCCCGCCCCCAGCCCATTCACAATGCCCTGTGCTGCCAAGAGCGCAGCGCAGGAAGACGGAAGAGGTGTGGAGAGGAGAGGCGCACGATGGTGGTGAGTATAACACTCTCTCTCTCTCGACTGCCTGCAGTAATGTGTAAAAAAGGGGGACTGCCTGCCGTAATGTGTAAAAAGGGGGACTGCCTGCCGTAATGTGTAAAAGAGGGGTACTGCCTGCAGTAATGTGTAAAAAAGGGGGACTGCCTGCCGTAATGTGTAAAAAAGGGGGACTGCCTGCCGTAATGTGTAAAAAGGGGGGACTGCCTGCCGTAATGTGTAAAAAGGGGGGACTGCCTGCCGTAATGTGTAAAAAGGGGGGACTGCCTGCCGTGATGTGTAAAAAGGGGGGACTGCCTGCAGTAATGTGTAAAAAAGGGCGAATGCCTGCCGTAATGTGTAAAAAGGGGGGACTGCCTGCCGTGATGTGTAAAAAGAGGGGACTGCCTGCAGTAATGTGTAAAAAAGGGGGACTGCCTGCAGTAATGTGTAAAAAAGGGGGACTGCCTGCTGTAATGTGTAAAAAGGGGACGCTGTCTGCCGTAATGTGTAAAAAGGGGGACACTGTCTGCCGTAATGTGTAAAAAGGGGACGCTGTCTGTCGTAGTGTGTAAAAAGGGGGACGCTGTCTGCCATAATGTGTAAAAAGGGGGACGCTGTCTACCGTAATGTGTAAAAAGGCACGCTGTCTGCCGTAATGTGTAAAAAGGGGACGCCGTCTGCCGTAATGTGTAAAAAGGGGACGCCGTCTGCCATAATGTGTAAAAAGGGGGACGCTGTCTGCCGTAATGTGTAAAAAGGGGACGCCGTCTGCCGTAATGTGTAAAAAGGGGGGCGCTGTCTGCCGTAATGTGTAAAAAGGCACGCCGTCTGCCGTAATGTGTGAAAAGGGACTCTACCTGGTGTAGTGGCGCTATTGTGCAGCATAATTTGAATAATGGAGAGGAGACTACTATACACCGTAGTATTAATTGGCATTCTTTTGTGGCCACGCCCCTTCCCCATGAAGCCACATCCCTATATATTTTTCACACACCTGCGGCGCGCACTGCTCCTGTCTTGCGTAGGTGGGGCACCAATGCTGTTTTTGCACACAGCGCTAAAATACCTAGTTACGGCACTGATAAAAGCATCAATATCCCTAGAACAAAAATGAATTATTTCTGTGTTTCCCAGTGAAACAAAACTTCTATGCTGCTTTCCCTTAGACTGGGATAAAATATAGATACTGGAACAGCGCCTGCAAATATTGTATTTTTGTAGCCTAACTGTTCTATTTAATCAAGCATCAAAACTGTATTTCAAATGCAATTAAAATCTAGCACTTGTTCTTTTTGCCCATTAACAGTCGTATGGATGTGTGATAAAATCCCTGTTAGGTTAGTACATCATTTGAATAAAAGCCATTAGACTTTCCTTATGCTTTCTCACTCCAGTCACCAGTACCAAGGATGTGGGAATACAGGTTGAGTCTCCCTTATCCAAAATGCTTGAGACCAGAGGTATTTTGGATATCGGATTTTTCCGTATTTTGGAATAATTGCATACCATAAAGAGATCTCATGGTGATGGGACCTAAATCTAAGCACAGAATGCACTTATGTTACATATACACCTTATACACATAGCCTGAAGGTAATTTTAGCCAATATTTTTTATAACTTTGTGCATTAAACAAAGTGTGTGTACATTCACACAATTCATTTATGTTTCATATACACCTTATACACACAGCCTGAAGGTCATTTAATACAATATTTTTAATAACTTTGTGTATTAAACAAATTTTGTGTACATTGAGCCATCAGAAAACAAAGGTTTCACTATCTCAATCTCACTCAAAAAAGTCCGTATTTCGGAATATTCCGTATTTCGGAATATTTGGATATGGGATACTCAACCTGTATTATATTACTGCGGGTTTAGTATGAAATACCTACAATCAAAATCCAGACAGTCAAAATTCCGACAACAATTGACCAACGGTCAAAATCCTGACAAGGTCAAAATACTGACATTTAGCATGTTGACAGGTCAAAAAGTTGACACACGTGTTTCATTGTTTTTTGGGTGTATATGTCAACATGGACACCGTTTAAGTGTACCGCGTCCCCTCACATGGCTCGTCATGCCTCTGGTATTTTCCCTCCAGGTCCACTGGGATGGTAAAGTACTGTATGAACAAGTCGGTTTCAATGAAAAATCATGAAAAACTCATGTTGACTTTTTGACCTGTCGACTTTTTGACCAGATGAGGAACGACGGTCATCCTCATCTGATCCCCGGTTGGCATCACAGAAAGCTTCCAAAGTCGTACCTTTTGACTTCGTAAACACCAACTTTAATGAACTTGAACCTTTGAAGTACCTTAAGATTCTTTTGACTGCAATCCAGTGTTGCCTCCCAGGGTTAATTGCAAACTGGCTTGGCCGCCTCACTGCATCTGTGATGTCGGGGCAAGTCCCAATACTTGCATACATCAAGCTACCAACAGCATTTTGATAAGGAATCGCTCTCATTTCCTCTATCTCTTCCTGGCTGGTTGGTGACATGGCATCTTTATGCTTTTGTCAATAGGAGTGCTCACCAGTTTTGCATCAGACATGTCATACTTGCAAAGTATTGCTTCAGTATATGTCTGTTGATCAATTGTAACAGTCCCATCTTTCAGGTTTTGTACAATTCTCATGCCTAACAAATGATTTGCAGGGCCTAAATCCTTTAGCTTGAATCTTTATTTCTCAATTAACTCTCCTTTCAGGAAGGCAGAATCAAAGTCTAACTGGTATAACAATAAATCATGAAGTGTAGCAATGGCAGTAACTGACCTCAAGGTGCTGTACCTTGCAACAGGCGAAAAGATCTCTCTGTAGTCGATCCCAGATTTTTGTGTGTATCCTTTAGCAACAAGTCGGGCTTTATAATGAGCAATAGTCCCATCCGCGTTCAGCTTTCTGCAAAAGACCAACTTGTTCTTGATTGTCTTACGGTTATTTGGCCTATCAACTACAGTCCATGTACTGTTATCATCTATTGCTGACTTCCATTCTTTCCAGTCTCTTCCTGTATATTTTGAGGTTCACAGTAAGCTATATTTGCATATTCCTCACTGTATCTTTTGGATGGAATATCTTTATTACTCCTCATGGAACTTCTGTTTCCTGATTGGGTATCCGCATTCATTCTTTCAGGTTCAGACACGCTTTTCGCTGCCTGTACATCCAGCGATACATATTGTTTCTGCGATTCTTGTTCCACTGTTCCAGCGATTGGTTATGTCTCATGGAACCCCACATCTCTAGACCTTAGAAGACATTTGTTTGTAATGTCCCAAAGCCTGTATCCTTTGCTTTCTTCACAGTATCCTAGCATAATACATTTCACTGAGTTTGGATCTAATTTATGTCTATTCTCCTAAGGTATATGTGCATGGGGGGTCATTCCGAGTTGTTCGCTCATTGCCGATTTTCGCAATGGAGCGATTAAGGCAAAAATGCACATGCACATGGTAGGCAGTGCGCATGCGCTAAGTATTTTAGCACAAAACTTAGTAGATTTACTCACGTCCGAACGAAGAATTTTCATCGTTGAAGTGATCGGAGTGTAATTGACAGGAAGTGGGTGTTTCTGGGCGGAAACTGGCCGTTTTCTGGGAGTGTGCGGAAAAACGCAGGCGTGTCAGGGAAAAACGCGGGAGTGTCTGTAGAAATGGGGGAGTGGCTGGCCGAACGCAGGGCATGTTTGTGACGTCAAACCAGGAACGAAACGGCCTGAGCTGATCGCAATCTGTGAGTAGGTCTGGAGCTACTCAGAAACTGCTAAGAATTTTCTATTTGCAATTCTGCTAATCTTTCGTTCGCTATTCTGCTAAGCTAAGATACACTCCCAGAGGGCGGCGGCCTAGCGTGTGCAATGCTGCTAAAATCTGCTAGCGAGCGAACAACTCGGAATGACCCCCATAAGCTTTACAGTCGAAGACACAGAGATGATTGACAGCTGGCTTTTTCCTGGACCACGCCTCTAGTGGCGTTTTACCTTTTACGGCTACTGTGGACGCACGGTTTTTAAGATATACTGCAGTAGACACTGCTCCCGCCCAAAAGCTTTTCTCCAGGCCTGCGTCACGCAACATAGTCTTTGCTCTCTCAACAATTGTACAATTTGCACACTCACACCATTTTGTTCTGGCGTGTAAGCAATTGTTAGTAGATGCTGTATGCCATATTTTTTAAGGAACTGTGCTAAATCTCTGTTGTCAAACTCTCCACCATTGTCGGATCTCAAGACTTTTAATTTCAGACCCGTCTGAGTCTCCACCAGGTTCGTGTATTCCACAATTTTATTGACAACTTCACTTTTAGCTTTCATGAAATATACATGTGTCATCCTTGAGGCATCATCAATAAATGTTATAAAATACCTGTAGCCACTCATTGATTCCATCTCCATCGGACCAGATACGTCATTATGCACTAGGGCTAGTGGTATTTCCGCTTTACTAGTAGACTTAGGAAATGGGGTGCGAGTCTGCTGCTTTCCGTTTATACAACTCTCACACACAGGTCTCTCAGTATTACTCACAGTGATTCCAGTTGCCATTCCATCGAGCAGTTTCTGGACGTTGTCATATCCCAGATGACCTAGGCGCCTGTGACACAGCTCCATCGACTGGTTTAAATCAGAGGCCACCATTGCAGAACACTGCTAGGTGTCCAGGACATACAGTTGGTTGCACCGGGTTGCTGAAGTACAGTCCCTTTCTCATTTTGCACCATACATTTGCCCTTTGTAAACTGGACTCTGTAACCCTTTTTCTCCAGGATGCTTATAGCAATAAGACGTCTTGGATGTCCGTAATAAATGTTAATTCTTAGATGCACTGTGATTGTCCCAAATTTTGAAGTAGTAAGGACTTTATCTCCAATCCCTTTTGCTGTAATGGGTTCACATGCTGTCAGTGAACTGAACCATTCCTGATTCCAACTGAAATGCCTAGTGGCCCCCGAGTCCATGTGTAGTACACGAATCAGGGGTGTTCTCTGATTACCTCTGTGCCGGTTACACTGTAGTCGTATCCACCCAGGTTCTATGTTCTCGGTGGTTGGAAGAAACCTCTTTGGCCAAGGAAGATGGACAATTGGATTTAACTGCTTCAGTTTTATTTGTTTAAAAAAGGAATAAAGTCTCAATATAAGGCTTTGGTATCAAACTCAATGCAATGGTATAAACGTATAGTGCAACTGTCTCACTCGGTTCAACAATGATAGTAGGTATGTAGGGCACCCCTACTTAGTGCATACCCATAGGCTGTCCTATTGCGTCCGATTACTCGTACTAATACTGACCCTTCCCCAGTTTACGGTCCCAATCCTGGCTACTTTACAGACTTTACAATAAAGGGGCGTCTCAACGCTGCCTTCCCGGTGGTCATTACACAAAATACCCAAGAATTTAACTAACTGTTCAATTTATACTTAGATGGTATTTACTCAGTCTTACACTATATATCAGTGTTCACAATTACTCTCAGTTCCTTGGTGCTGTCCGGTAGTGGGAGGTATTTACCGTGTAGCTTAACAGAGTTTCCCACAATAAACAGGACAACACTAGCCTGGCACCACACAACAGCACCACAGGACCCGATCTGCGGCTTAACAGCAACCAATGTAATTTAAACGTTACTCAAGATAAACATCATATCAATATTCAACATTAGGTAACATAACCATTCGGGTACTCGAGTACTCTTATTGTCCCACTTAGGCAGATTCTGTAACCTGACCTGTGGACAGGATTTGAGTATGGGGGCGTTATAGGGTTTAAACTAGAGATGTGCACCGGACATTTTTCGGGTTTTGTGTTTTGGTTTTGGATTCGGTTCCGTGGCCGTGTTTTGGATTCGGACGCGTTTTGGCAAAACCTCCCTTAAAATTTTTTGTCGGATTCGGGTGATTTTTTTCAAAAAAACCCCAAAAACAGCTTAAATCATAGAATTTGGGGGTAATTTTGATCCTATAGTATTATTAACCTCAATAACCACAATTTCCACTCATTTCCAGTCTATTCTGAACACCTCACACCTCACAATACTATTTTTAGTCCTAAAATTTGCACCGAGGTCACTGGATGACTAAGCAAAGCGACCCAAGAGGGCGGCACAAAACACCTGGCCCATCTAGGAGTGGCACTGCAGTGTCAGACAGGATGGCACTTCAAAAAATTGGCCCCAAACAGCACATGATACAAAGAAAAGAGAAAAAGAGGTGCACTGTGGTCGCTGGACGGCTAAGCTAAGCGACACAAACACCTCAATATCACAGGAATTATTCGTTCTAATCAATGGTATTATTGGTCCAAATCACTGGAAGAAAATGACAAAATCACCGGAATTATTCGTTCTAATCAATGGTATTATTGGCCAAATCACTGGAAGAAAATGACAAAATCACAGGAATTATTTGTTCTAGTCAATGGTATTATTGGTCCAAATCACTGGAAGAAAATGACAAAATCACTGGAATTATTCGTTCTAATCAATGGTATTATTGGTCCAAATCACTGGAAGAAAATGACAAAATCACAGGAATTATTCGTTTTAATCAATGGTATTATTGGTCCAAATCACTGGAAGAAAATGAAAAAATCACAGGAATTATTAGTTCTAATCAATGGTATTATTGGTCCAAATCACTGGAAGAAGACTGACGTTTTTGGGATTATGGAGACATAATGTTTTTGAATATAAATCCTAAAGCAGGTGGTGTATTAGAGCAAAAGAGTGCAAGAGACCAGCCATGCAGTTTCTGAAATATTATGACAAAATGTTACTGTATTTCATAAGCACTCATTCCTAACTCTGCTAAGTACTGTTTGGTATACTGTATCTGGCTTCCATGAGGTAGTTGTCCATTATTTCAGCTTCCATAGACCTTTTTGAAAGCGGTAGAAGTTATTGATTCTTTTTTTTTTCCCCCTATTTTTAATTTTCTCCTGCATAGCCCAGTAAAATGTTGCAATGTTAAGTATTGACTTGTGCCTTCTGGGGGTCCACTTATTCACCAAACCCAGCCAAATCTCATCCTGATTCCTAACCCTCTGTTCCACGTTCTCTATGTACCCCATCTGTGTCACCCATGTCTGTCTGCCCCTCCCCTTTAGATTGTAAGCTCTCACGTGCAGAGCCCTCTTCCCTCATGTGCTTATATACTGTTGGTCACCAAAATGCTGCATTGTAATACTATATATACTGCTCACAAAAATGCCGCACAGATATGGAATGGATACTTGCAGTGACACAGAGCTGCAAGATACAGCAATGGCCTACTGTACAACTATATACTGTTAGTCACCAAAATGCTGCACTGTAATACTATATATACTGCTCACAAAAATGCCGCACAGATATTTAATGGATACTTGCAGTGACACAGAGCTGCAAGATACAGCAATGGCCTACTGTACAACTATATACTGTTAGTCACCAAAATGCTGCACTGTAATACTATATATACTGCTCACAAAAATGCCGCACAGATATGGAATGGATACTTGCAGTGACACAGAGCGGCAAGATACAGCAATGGCCTACTGTACAACTATATACTGTTAGTCATCAAAATGCTGCACTGTAATACTATATATACGGCTCACAAAAATGCCGCACAGATATGGAATGGATATTTGCAGTGACACAGAGCTGCAAGATACAGCAATGGCCTACTGTACAACTATATACTGTTAGTCACCAAAATGCTGCACTGTAATACTATATATACTGCTCACAAAAATGCCGCATAGATATGGAATGGATACTTGCAGTGACACAGAGCTGCAAGATACAGCAATGGCCTACTGTACTGTACTACTATAAATATTATATACTGGTGGTCCCCAGTCCCCACAATGTAGCACACTGATCAGATATTTGCAGCACACTGAGCACAGATATGGAGCGTTTTCAGGCAGAGACCGTAGATATTTTCAGCACACTGAGCACAGATTATTTGCAGCACACTGAGCACAGATATTTGCAGCACACTGAGCACAGATTACGGAGCTTTTCAGGGAGAGAACGCTGCCACCCTCAACAAAACCCTCAGCATGTGTCTCGACAGGAATACGTTCTTGGCACTGCAGCAGCTTGGCTCTTACAATTTCTGTCAGTTTGGTATCATTAGACTCCAAAGCTGCTACCAGGAAATCGATGTCAGATTTTGTAACATTGCCACCGCCACTTCCACATCGTCCACCTGTGCCCCTACAGATGCCAACTGCTGAGCTATTGACAGTATTTTATCAATATAATCGTTCATGTCTTTACAGGCACTTAACTTTGTCCTGTATAGCATACTGAAGTTTATTCTTCTCATCAGACCTTTGTCCTCATACATCTTTTGCAGAGCTGTCCACATGTCTTTGGCTGACACTTTCCCGCAGATAATGGAGTAGACGTGTTGTTCCATGGCCAAGCCTATCGTCCTGATGGCTCTATCCACTTCAACTGGGTTTGGGTTTGCTCCTGGCTTAATTGTGACTTTCCACAGTTTATCCTGCTTAAGCTGCATCTCCATGGTGATTCTCAACGTTGTGTAATTCTCTGCACCTTTTAGTTTTGTAAAGTTCACACTGTTCCCTATACTGTGCATTCTTCTCTATATTTAATAAAAGTACTCCTTCTTTAATCAGCTGCACTTTTATTTCTTATGTACCTCTGTTTTAGAATACCTTTCTGACCTGTGGTCCTGGGCCCATAACCTGTTGGCATAGTGTTGCGGTGTTGGATAGGGATTTTAGTCCACACAGTGGCACTTAACCAGAATGATTGGTTTATTCAGATAACAGAGATAACAGCTTGTAGTATATAGAAGATGTTCTGCAGCAGCAGGAACTCACAGTATACGTGTGAAGCAGTACAGCGGTAACACAGCGTCTCAGTACACACAGGATGCGGCTTTATACACACAGGGTGCAGCTGCAGCGTAGACAAGGTCACACACTGAGGAGAGCAGTAGCTGCACGTCAGTGCAGTTGTGTCTCCCAGGAAGAACTCTCTCAGACTGTGCACTAAGAACCTCCTCCTGCACTGAGCTAACACTAGGAGGGAAAACACTAGAGCAGGGAAGCTGCCTCTAGTGCTGGGAACGGAGACAGACCACAGAGTAATTCACTGTCTAACAGGTACTTTATCACCGTGCAATTTATCACTTTCAAGGCTTTGTACATCTGGCCCTTTGCCTATTTATCAGAACTGTCAGGTGAGCTTTGGCTTTGTTAGTACTGCTAGGTACTCGACTCAAATACACATCATCCAACTGTCTGTCATGTACATCCTACACTGTGTCAGGAGAACATTACCTGGTGTGTACTTGGAATATGGCTCTCCAGGTGGATTCTGCTGTGGTGGGCCACCCTGGTCTCCATGTGATCTCAGGAAGGTATGAGAACCACAAAGCAGTCCTATTTCTCCTCTGTCAGGATGACTTTAACAGTATCAGCACCACGGGCAACCTAAACACTAGGACTAGGTACACGAGAAAGAGGATAATTGTGAGTTCTTCTACCAGAGTCACCATGGGAAGCCCGTGTCTTCAACGAATGTGTCACAATCCTGACTGTAGGTTTTATATTTGGTGACTTACCCCTGCCATCTGTCCTGGATCCTGTGTCTTTTCACTCACGGAGTTAAACAGCTTGTCAGTTTTCCTGAGTTCTCTGCCTGAGAGGTAATAGGTAATCAGCTCCACCTGTGGTGATCTCCTGTGTGAGGCTGAATTCAGTAATCTAAAAGCAAGCATCCTGTGTTTTGCAGAAGTCCAGGCTTCAGTGTTCTCTTGGCCTGCTAGGCCTCATTCTACATCACAGCCTTGGCTAGAGTAGTCACATGACAGTGACATCACCTAATCCTGCCCACCAATCATCAAGGACCAGGAAGTATAAATCAGGAGGCTGAGTTGGAATCAGGGCCAGTTCCTTATGTCACATACAGCCTTGTGTGGGTCTTAAGCTGAGCTCCCTAAAGGTAACCTTTGTACCTAAGTTCCTGTGGAAACTCTGCTCCCTTGTTACCGTTTGGTTTACTTGTGTGTTGCCATTGGATTTCACCTTTTCCCTGAGTCTCAATGTAAAGGTACAGCTGCAATGTTTCGTCTTAAAGGCACAGTACTGAATTCCGTGTTCTCCCCTGAAAACCACAGCTGTCGTGTTTCAGTTTTACTGCTGTTGTAGTTGGGATCTCCAGGCCTCAGTACCTCCGTGCCTCAGCACCTCCGTGCTTCCAGCATCTTCGTGCCTCAGTACCTCCGTGCCTCAGCACCTCCGTGCTTCCAGCATCTCCGTGCCTCAGCATCTCCGTGCCTCAGCATCTCCGTGTCTCAGCACCTCCGTGCTTCCAGCACCTCAGCATCTCCGTGACTCAGCACCTCAGTACCTCCGTGCCTCAGTACCTCCGTGCCACAGCACCTCCGTGCCACAGCACCTCCGTGCCTCAGTACCTCCGTGCCACAGCATCTCCGTGCTTCCAGCACCTCCGTGCCTCAGCACCCCTACGCACCCCAGTGTCTCTACGCACCCCAGTGCCTCCACGCACCTCAGTGCCTCCACGCACCTCAGTGCCTCCAAGCACCTCAGTGTCCGCAAGCACCTCAGTGTCCGCAAGCACCTCAGTGTCCGCAAGCACCTCAGTGTCCGCAAGCACCTCAGTGTCTCCAAGCACCCCGTGCCCTTTAGCACAATTATACCTGGTATTCTTCACTGATTCATCAGTGCCTTTCCAGTTCTGTCTTTCAGGAGACCTTCAGCATGCCTCCTGTCTGCCGACCTAATCCTGCATGAGGAGAACCTAGATTCGGCCATCTCTGCTGCGGTTCCTCTTCCCAGTCACCGGAGGAAACCCAGAGTCCACAGCATTTCCAAACCAGGTCAGTGGTAGTATTCACATAATCCTCCAGTCGCCCGCACAGACTTCACTACACCGGGTTCACAAAAACCTCAGTCATGACAGTAGGAACTGGCCACATGGACCCGGCCGAAAGTGTTAGTCTGACGCATGACCTCCTAAGCAATATTGCAGGACGCTTGGAAGGTCTGGAGTCGACTCAGCATCGATTGGCACAGTGTCTGCAGCGGAATTCGTCCTCCAGAGATTCTATGACCTTCTGCTCTAAGACTCCTGACCAACTGCAGATTTTCTACCAGATGTTACTACAGTTACAAGAACTTTTGCCTAGTATTCTCTCTGTGATGCCTGATCTCCTCAGGAATACTACCAACGTTGTTGATCCTGTTTTGTCTCATCCAGTTAATAGAGTCTCTTCCTCTGCGCAAGGGAAAGTTTTTCATCAGAGCTATCCACGGCCCAAGCTCTCTGAAGCTGAACGTCAGCGGCGTAAGGAGCTACATCTCTGTCTTTACTGTGGAAATTCTGGTCATTTTGTTAAAGACTGCATTCTTCGCAAGCCAGGTAATAGTGACAAATCTCAGTATCATAGTGCTCATGTCTACAAGTCATCCACAGTATCCGATTCTTCTGCTGCTGACGGGGGTATCAAGAAGGCTACTCTTCTGAGAAAGACTCAAATTTATGACTGGGGTCCGGTGGTTAAAAGACCTTATCCCAAGTTGGGTGTCCAGAGAAGAATGTTCAAGCCATTTACAGTCACAGAGGAGTCCGTGTCCACAGACCCAGGAGGGGCGTTTTCAGAGCGTCCAGCCCCAGGAGGGGCGTCTTCAGAGCGTCCAGCCCCAGGAGGGGCGTCTTCAGAGCGTCCAGCCCCAGGAGGGGCGTCTTCAGAGCGTCCAGCCCCAGGAGGGGCGTCTTCAGAGCGTCCAGCCCCAGAGAGTCTTCAGAGTGCTGCCCAGCCAGTGAGTCTTCAGAGTGCTGCCCAGCCAGAGATTCTACAGAGTGCTGCCCAGCCAGAGATTCTACAGAGTGCTGCCCAGCCAGAGATTCTACAGAGTGCTGCCCAGCCAGAGATTCTACAGAGTGCTGCCCAGCCAGAGATTCTACAGAGTGCTGCCCAGCCAGAGATTCTACAGAGTGCTGCCCAGCCAGAGATTCTACAGAGTGCTGCCCAGCTCCGTGAAGAGGGGGCTCTTGCCTCAGCCCAGCCCCGTGAAGAGGGGGCTCTTGCCTCAGCCCAGCCCCGTGAAGAGGGGGCTCTTGCCTCAGCCCAGCCCCGTGAAGAGGGGGCTCTTGCCTCAGCCCAGCCCCGTGAAGAGGGGGCTCTTGCCTCAGCCCAGCCCCGTGAAGAGGGGGCTCTTGCCTCAGCCCAGCCCCGTGAAGTGGGGGCTCTTGCCTCAGCCCAGCCCTGTGAAGAAAGGGCTCAGCCCGTCCCGGTTCCAGCCGGTCCAGCAATACTCCAGGCCCTGCCTGGTCAGTCCGTCCCGGTTCCAGCCGGTCCAGCAATACTCCAGGCCCAGCCTGGTCAGTCCGTCCCGGTTCCAGCCGGTCCAGCTATACTCCAGGCTCCGCCTGGTCAGTCCGTCCCGGTTCCAGCCGGTCCAGCAATACTCCAGGCCCAGCTTGGCCAGTCCGTTCCGGTTCCAGCCGGTCCAGCAATACTCCAGGACCAGCCTGGTCCGTCTCCTTTGGCTCCAGCCAATTCAAGTATCCTTGGATCCAATCCAGTCCTACTCGTCCAGCCAAAGCTTTCTTCAGTTTCATCCTCTAAGCTTTCGTCTGATGGTTTTCCACCTATCTACTTTGATGGAGATTTATTGCAATATGCCGCTCTGGTTGAACAATTTCTCTCTCGGATGGAGTCTGATCCTTCAGGTGCAGTAACTCTTTCCAACGTTACTCGATATCTGTTCCTGGCATTCAGAGGAAGAGCTTTGGAGTGGGCCAACATGCTCTTTGAGAGTAATGATCCTGTGTTCCATGACTTACAGACTTTCAGTAACGCTGTAGTTAAAGAATTTAGTCCTAAACCTTTGGAATCTGCATCAACGAAGGCCCTAAATTCTTCTGTATGAATTTCTCAAGTTCCTCTAAGATTCAAGATGGGTGTCCGGAGTCCACCCTTGAAGAGGGGGATACTGTCACAATCCTGACTGTAGGTTTTATATTTGGTGACTTACCCCTGCCATCTGTCCTGGATCCTGTGTCTTTTCACTCACGGAGTTAAACAGCTTGTCAGTTTTCCTGAGTTCTCTGCCTGAGAGGTAATAGGTAATCAGCTCCACCTGTGGTGATCTCCTGTGTGAGGCTGAATTCAGTAATCTAAAAGCAAGCATCCTGTGTTTTGCAGAAGTCCAGGCTTCAGTGTTCTCTTGGCCTGCTAGGCCTCATTCTACATCACAGCCTTGGCTAGAGTAGTCACATGACAGTGACATCACCTAATCCTGCCCACCAATCATCAAGGACCAGGAAGTATAAATCAGGAGGCTGAGTTGGAATCAGGGCCAGTTCCTTATGTCACATACAGCCTTGTGTGGGTCTTAAGCTGAGCTCCCTAAAGGTAACCTTTGTACCTAAGTTCCTGTGGAAACTCTGCTCCCTTGTTACCGTTTGGTTTACTTGTGTGTTGCCATTGGATTTCACCTTTTCCCTGAGTCTCAATGTAAAGGTACAGCTGCAATGTTTCGTCTTAAAGGCACAGTACTGAATTCCGTGTTCTCCCCTGAAAACCACAGCTGTCGTGTTTCAGTTTTACTGCTGTTGTAGTTGGGATCTCCAGGCCTCAGTACCTCCGTGCCTCAGCACCTCCGTGCTTCCAGCATCTTCGTGCCTCAGTACCTCCGTGCCTCAGCACCTCCGTGCTTCCAGCATCTCCGTGCCTCAGCATCTCCGTGCCTCAGCATCTCCGTGTCTCAGCACCTCCGTGCTTCCAGCACCTCAGCATCTCCGTGACTCAGCACCTCAGTGCCTCAGTACCTCCGTGCCTCAGTACCTCCGTGCCACAGCACCTCCGTGCCACAGCACCTCCGTGCCACAGCACCTCCGTGCCTCAGTACCTCCGTGCCACAGCATCTCCGTGCTTCCAGCACCTCCGTGCCTCAGCACCCCTACGCACCCCAGTGTCTCTACGCACCCCAGTGCCTCCACGCACCTCAGTGCCTCCACGCACCTCAGTGCCTCCAAGCACCTCAGTGTCCGCAAGCACCTCAGTGTCCGCAAGCACCTCAGTGTCCGCAAGCACCTCAGTGTCCGCAAGCACCTCAGTGTCTCCAAGCACCCCGTGCCCTTTAGCACAATTATACCTGGTATTCTTCACTGATTCATCAGTGCCTTTCCAGTTCTGTCTTTCAGGAGACCTTCAGCATGCCTCCTGTCTGCCGACCTAATCCTGCATGAGGAGAACCTAGATTCGGCCATCTCTGCTGCGGTTCCTCTTCCCAGTCACCGGAGGAAACCCAGAGTCCACAGCATTTCCAAACCAGGTCAGTGGTAGTATTCACATAATCCTCCAGTCGCCCGCACAGACTTCACTACACCGGGTTCACAAAAACCTCAGTCATGACAGAATGGTGGGCAGCCTCTTTTTAGCAATGGCTAGGCTATATCATTTTGCAGTAAGAGTCTACCCATTGTACTGTTCGACAATACCACCACCAGCAGCAGCAGCAGCAGCAATCGGCACTCAATAAACTGGGCATAGCAATCGATACTCAGTAAACTGGGCATAGCAATCGGTACTTTAATAGTCATTTCACTGTTGTTTACGACCAGAATGTGCAGTGTGCTCTACAGTAGATCAGTGGCCGGGTATGAGTGCATATGAATAACAGTAAGCCCATCACTGCATGTATGGCACAACACATGGGAATACAGATAATAGTAATAGAGACCAGAAAAAAGTTTGACAAGAAGTCTGGGCAGCGAAATGCTGCAGAAAAGAAAACATAGGCTGGAAAAGATAAGGTAATGTTTGTGAAGAGATGTCAGATCATAGGCTCCCCTGGCACACTGTGAGCTACAACAGATACCTCTTGGATGCCCCCTGGAGGATTTGGCCAGAAATACTCTTACTTTGATGTAACGAGGATCTTTTTTTATTTCTATATGGACATATTATTATATGTTTTTAATATTTTACTAAGCGTTGTTTTATTATTACACTATGGTTACTTTTTTTTTTCACATTAAGGTAAATATTTCATATGGGAGATGCTGGCTTCAGTGTCCCCTAATAGATTACTTTAGAGTCTCTGATGAAACTATTTTGACATTGATTACAGTATAAACTGAGGGGACAAATATTTTTTTTTTTTTTATCATCAAAGCCAGGATATAATAAGAATGTGGAATACATTCTGCCACAATTCGCATTGTACTAACATATGCGATAAGTATCACAATGCGATATGAGCTGCCCCCTGGTGAGGGGGGGGGGGCATCTGCAGCCAGTCCCAGGCTCCTCCTCCTCCCTACAGCCGGAAAGACAGCTGGCTGTGTTGCTGGGGGAGGAGGAGGTTGGGGGGGGGGGGGGTCCGGGAGGCTACCAGCACACAAGTGAGGGGGGCCGGAGTGCGCGGTACTGGGCAGTGGAGGAGGCAGGATGTGGTAGGAAGCCCATAGGCTTCTATAGGGTAATGTCAGAAAGAGCTGGCATTACCCTCCGCATCAGTAAGCGGGCAGCCGGGGATTAGTACATCTGAAAATGAGGTAAAAACCAAGAAAACAAGGTATTTACATAATTTTTCCTTTAGTACATCCCGGCCTAATAGTATTTATTGAAAAATGTTTTCAAGAGGGGGGTACAAAAAAAAGAAAAGGGAGAGGGAGGGTAAAGGGGAACACAAACATGGAACAGGTGATGCGCAAATTACAGTACATTCACAATACAATATAGAACAAATTGCTGAACAGTAACAAAAAGGATAAAATCAGAGAATCTGACACAAAAATAAACATAGTATTATATTAAATGTACAGGTATCGGAAGAACATTAGGAAACTGGTTGCTTCATTCAAACTAAACTGGAGAGGACCGGGTACATACTGGACGAGGCTGAAAAGCCGGCAATGAACAACTATATCGTTGAACGATATAGCGTTCAACGATATAGCGCGCACACACTGAACATTATCGTTCAACGGTAACGATCAGTGACGTCACCTCCGGCATTCCCGAACATGCAGCTCAGCCCGACATTGACGGGTTGAGCTGCATGTCGGCTCAATATTGGTGATCGGTAGCGCACATCATTCATTGTTCACCAATAATACCCCATTACACACTGGACGATATAAGCCTAAAAAGAAACGATAATGACATTTATGTCGTTATCGTTTATTTTTTAGGCTGAAAATCGCCTAGTGTGTACCTGGCTTTAGACTTAGATGGTCGGGCTATAAATTGAGCGCTATCACCATCTGACACTCATGCAAAACCATCCACTTCATAATTGGAGAAGAGGCTGAGGAAGAGTACGACATAAACTCAGTTTCCATAGTAAGATGAAAGTACACTTTGTGGAAAACCAGGGGACACACTATTATGACCAGGACTTTGTTGGACCACCTTTTTTCTTTTTATTCTTCTAGGCACAAATTCTACTAACTGACGGTATAATTTCTTTTTTGTATAATCTGTTTTTATTTAGGAAAATATAAAGATTACATCCAAAAAACACAAGAGCTCCAAGACACATAATTAACATCAATTGCATATTAGCCATAAGAAGCAGGATAACTTGCCGCCCTGCACAACTAGTATTAGAGTAAAAACAGATCGTGACAGTGGAATCATCACAATGCCTACTAGTTATTTGTCAGAACAGCGAATGTAATCGTAATAATATAAGTAACAAAATATAAGAACTATAGGAAAGAACAAGATATGAAGAGAAAGAGAGAGTAAAAGAAAAATATAGTGTGACCAAACCCGTGGGGTCATCAGACAGATGGGAAAAGAATTGCGATCTCTTTAATCAATCAACTGCTAAACTCAGATCAGGACTTGGCCTGCTTGCAATTGTGAAGAATGCAATTGTTAAGAATATGATTTAAGAATGGAGTTAGAACCGGAACTGAAAACCATTTCTCCTCTCTTCACAGGTAAAAACACCATCTTCATGCTTGTATATCTGAGTCTCTCATCTCTCTCTGGCTACACTTTTCACACCCCAAGGAAGTTTGTCTGCAAATGTCTGTGATCCTTCTTCAATGCAAAATAACCTCTGTTAATTAGCTGAACTTCTGATTGCATACCTCCCCCTTTGCCAGCTGATATAGTTGGAGCATTTAAGAGCAATATTATCAAGGCCTGCAGTCAGGACTTGGCCTGCTTGCAATTGTGAAGAATGCAATTGTTAAGAATATGATTTAAGAATGGAGTTAGAACCGGAACTGAAAACCATTTCTCCTCTCTTCACAGGTAAAAACACCATCTTCATGCTTGTATATCTGAGTCTCTCATCTCTCTCTGGCTACACTTTTCACACCCCAAGGAAGTTTGTCTGCAAATGTCTGTGATCCTTCTTCAATGCAAAATAACCTCTGTTAATTAGCTGAACTTCTGATTGCATACCTCCCCCTTTGCCAGCTGATATAGTTGGAGCATTTAAGAGCAATATTATCAAGGCCTGCAGTCAGGACTTGGCCTGCTTGCAATTGTGAAGAATGCAATTGTTAAGAATATGATTTAAGAATGGAGTTAGAACCGGAACTGAAAACCATTTCTCCTCTCTTCACAGGTAAAAACACCATCTTCATGCTTGTATATCTGAGTCTCTCATCTCTCTCTGGCTACACTTTTCACACCCCAAGGAAGTTTGTCTGCAAATGTCTGTGATCCTTCTTCAATGCAAAATAACCTCTGTTAATTAGCTGAACTTCTGATTGCATACCTCCCCCTTTGCCAGCTGATATAGTTGGAGCATTTAAGAGCAATATTATCAAGGCCTGCAGTCAGGACTTGGCCTGCTTGCAATTGTGAAGAATGCAATTGTTAAGAATATGATTTAAGAATGGAGTTAGAACCGGAACTGAAAACCATTTCTCCTCTCTTCACAGGTAAAAACACCATCTTCATGCTTGTATATCTGAGTCTCTCATCTCTCTCTGGCTACACTTTTCACACCCCAAGGAAGTTTGTCTGCAAATGTCTGTGATCCTTCTTCAATGCAAAATAACCTCTGTTAATTAGCTGAACTTCTGATTGCATACCTCCCCCTTTGCCAGCTGATATAGTTGGAGCATTTAAGAGCAATATTATCAAGGCCTGCAGTCAGGACTTGGCCTGCTTGCAATTGTGAAGAATGCAATTGTTAAGAATATGATTTAAGAATGGAGTTAGAACCGGAACTGAAAACCATTTCTCCTCTCTTCACAGGTAAAAACACCATCTTCATGCTTGTATATCTGAGTCTCTCATCTCTCTCTGGCTACACTTTTCACACCCCAAGGAAGTTTGTCTGCAAATGTCTGTGATCCTTCTTCAATGCAAAATAACCTCTGTTAATTAGCTGAACTTCTGATTGCATACCTCCCCCTTTGCCAGCTGATATAGTTGGAGCATTTAAGAGCAATATTATCAAGGCCTGCAGTCAGGACTTGGCCTGCTTGCAATTGTGAAGAATGCAATTGTTAAGAATATGATTTAAGAATGGAGTTAGAACCGGAACTGAAAACCATTTCTCCTCTCTTCACAGGTAAAAACACCATCTTCATGCTTGTATATCTGAGTCTCTCATCTCTCTCTGGCTACACTTTTCACACCCCAAGGAAGTTTGTCTGCAAATGTCTGTGATCCTTCTTCAATGCAAAATAACCTCTGTTAATTAAGCTGAACTTCTGATTGCATACCTCCCCCTTTGCCAGCTGATATAGTTGGAGCATTTAAGAGCAATATTATCAAGGCCTGCAGTCAGGACTTGGCCTGCTTGCAATTGTGAAGAATGCAATTGTTAAGAATATGATTTAAGAATAGAGTTAGAACCGGAACTGAAAACCATTTCTCCTCTCTTCACAGGTAAAAACACCATCTTCATGCTTGTATATCTGAGTCTCTCATCTCTCTCTGGCTACACTTTTCACACCCCAAGGAAGTTTGTCTGCAAATGTCTGTGATCCTTCTTCAATGCAAAATTACCTCTGTTAATTAAGCTGAACTTCTGATTGCATACCTCCCCCTTTGCCAGCTGATATAGTTGGAGCATTTAAGAGCAATATTATCAAGGCCTGCAGTCAGGACTTGGCCTGCTTGCAATTGTGAAGAATGCAATTGTTAAGAATATGATTTAAGAATGGAGTTAGAACCGGAACTGAAAACCATTTCTCCTCTCTTCACAGGTAAAAACACCATCTTCATGCTTGTATATCTGAGTCTCTCATCTCTCTCTGGCTACACTTTTCACACCCCAAGGAAGTTTGTCTGCAAATGTCTGTGATCCTTCTTCAATGCAAAATAACCTCTGTTAATTAAGCTGAACTTCTGATTGCATACCTCCCCCTTTGCCAGCTGATATAGTTGGAGCATTTAAGAGCAATATTATCAAGGCCTGCAGTCAGGACTTGGCCTGCTTGCAATTGTGAAGAATGCAATTGTTAAGAATATGATTTAAGAATGGAGTTAGAACCGGAACTGAAAACCATTTCTCCTCTCTTCACAGGTAAAAACACCATCTTCATGCTTGTATATCTGAGTCTCTCATCTCTCTCTGGCTACACTTTTCACACCCCAAGGAAGTTTGTCTGCAAATGTCTGTGATCCTTCTTCAATGCAAAATTACCTCTGTTAATTAAGCTGAACTTCTGATTGCATACCTCCCCCTTTGCCAGCTGATATAGTTGGAGCATTTAAGAGCAATATTATCAAGGCCTGCAGTCAGGACTTGGCCTGCTTGCAATTGTGAAGAATGCAATTGTTAAGAATATGATTTAAGAATGGAGTTAGAACCGGAACTGAAAACCATTTCTCCTCTCTTCACAGGTAAAAACACCATCTTCATGCTTGTATATCTGAGTCTCTCATCTCTCTCTGGCTACACTTTTCACACCCCAAGGAAGTTTGTCTGCAAATGTCTGTGATCCTTCTTCAATGCAAAATTACCTCTGTTAATTAAGCTGAACTTCTGATTGCATACCTCCCCCTTTGCCAGCTGATATAGTTGGAGCATTTAAGAGCAATATTATCAAGGCCTGCAGTCAGGACTTGGCCTGCTTGCAATTGTGAAGAATGCAATTGTTAAGAATATGATTTAAGAATGGAGTTAGAACCGGAACTGAAAACCATTTCTCCTCTCTTCACAGGTAAAAACACCATCTTCATGCTTGTATATCTGAGTCTCTCATCTCTCTCTGGCTACACTTTTCACACCCCAAGGAAGTTTGTCTGCAAATGTCTGTGATCCTTCTTCAATGCAAAATAACCTCTGTTAATTAGCTGAACTTCTGATTGCATACCTCCCCCTTTGCCAGCTGATATAGTTGGAGCATTTAAGAGCAATATTATCAAGGCCTGCAGTCAGGACTTGGCCTGCTTGCAATTGTGAAGAATGCAATTGTTAAGAATATGATTTAAGAATGGAGTTAGAACCGGAACTGAAAACCATTTCTCCTCTCTTCACAGGTAAAAACACCATCTTCATGCTTGTATATCTGAGTCTCTCATCTCTCTCTGGCTACACTTTTCACACCCCAATGAAGTTTGTCTGCAAATGTCTGTGATCCTTCTTCAATGCAAAATAACCTCTGTTAATTAGCTGAACTTCTGATTGCATACCTCCCCCTTTGCCAGCTGATATAGTTGGAGCATTTAAGAGCAATATTATCAAGGCCTGCAGTCAGGACTTGGCCTGCTTGCAATTGTGAAGAATGCAATTGTTAAGAATATGATTTAAGAATGGAGTTAGAACCGGAACTGAAAACCATTTCTCCTCTCTTCACAGGTAAAAACACCATCTTCATGCTTGTATATCTGAGTCTCTCATCTCTCTCTGGCTACACTTTTCACACCCCAAGGAAGTTTGTCTGCAAATGTCTGTGATCCTTCTTCAATGCAAAATAACCTCTGTTAATTAAGCTGAACTTCTGATTGCATACCTCCCCCTTTGCCAGCTGATATAGTTGGAGCATTTAAGAGCAATATTATCAAGGCCTGCAGTCAGGACTTGGCCTGCTTGCAATTGTGAAGAATGCAATTGTTAAGAATATGATTTAAGAATAGAGTTAGAACCGGAACTGAAAACCATTTCTCCTCTCTTCACAGGTAAAAACACCATCTTCATGCTTGTATATCTGAGTCTCTCATCTCTCTCTGGCTACACTTTTCACACCCCAAGGAAGTTTGTCTGCAAATGTCTGTGATCCTTCTTCAATGCAAAATTACCTCTGTTAATTAAGCTGAACTTCTGATTGCATACCTCCCCCTTTGCCAGCTGATATAGTTGGAGCATTTAAGAGCAATATTATCAAGGCCTGCAGTCAGGACTTGGCCTGCTTGCAATTGTGAAGAATGCAATTGTTAAGAATATGATTTAAGAATGGAGTTAGAACCGGAACTGAAAACCATTTCTACTCTCTTCACAGGTAAAAACACCATCTTCATGCTTGTATATCTGAGTCTCTCATCTCTCTCTGGCTACACTTTTCACACCCCAAGGAAGTTTGTCTGCAAATGTCTGTGATCCTTCTTCAATGCAAAATAACCTCTGTTAATTAAGCTGAACTTCTGATTGCATACCTCCCCCTTTGCCAGCTGATATAGTTGGAGCATTTAAGAGCAATATTATCAAGGCCTGCAGTCAGGACTTGGCCTGCTTGCAATTGTGAAGAATGCAATTGTTAAGAATATGATTTAAGAATGGAGTTAGAACCGGAACTGAAAACCATTTCTCCTCTCTTCACAGGTAAAAACACCATCTTCATGCTTGTATATCTGAGTCTCTCATCTCTCTCTGGCTACACTTTTCACACCCCAAGGAAGTTTGTCTGCAAATGTCTGTGATCCTTCTTCAATGCAAAATTACCTCTGTTAATTAAGCTGAACTTCTGATTGCATACCTCCCCCTTTGCCAGCTGATATAGTTGGAGCATTTAAGAGCAATATTATCAAGGCCTGCAGTCAGGACTTGGCCTGCTTGCAATTGTGAAGAATGCAATTGTTAAGAATATGATTTAAGAATGGAGTTAGAACCGGAGTTTGAACTGGATTTGGACTACGCTAAAATCTCGAATAATACAATTTCCCCAAACACTGCAACTCGGGACCATCATGTGGCCTCTCCTCACCTCTGCCTTGAGAACACCAGGACCAATGCCTACTACTTCTCTGTCCAAGAACATCATGACTGCCCCCAAGACTACCCCTCAAGCTGAGCAGGGAACTGAGGGGCGTGCGCATCAGGACCAGATTTTGCTGGGTCAGTTCCATTGGACATTAGTGTGCACTCCACATTCTTACACCCACCCGCACTGCTCCCCACACTCTCACACACACCCACACTGCTCTCATGAGACCAGGACATTTATCATTTTCACAAATTAATGTTTTCCTGCAAATGTGTCTTTCTCTTCTTTCTTCTTACAGGGTACTTTCCCCCCACTGTGTGCTATTCCTGTAATGTGTACCTCCATTGGTTGCACACCCTGCCAGCAGTAACCTACACAGTGCGCCTCACATGGCTGCCTCGGATGGTTCCTCCATGGGCAGGGTGTGCTTCATTTGGATCTTTCCATGCAGGGTATAGCATACTCCTACACTCGTGTCAGTTTTCCCGTGAATGCATTTGGCCCTTGTATGGCTCATCTCCCACTGTGTTACCTTCGTAGTGCGCCCAACATGGCTGCCTTATCTGGTAAACTTGTGGATGGGATGAAAAATACATGGACCTGATGGTTTTACTGGAACCCTACTCTGAACCTAAGGACTCTGCAATCTCCCCGTTTTGTGTTCTCTTCTAGGGGTGGACTATTCCACCCTGGGTAATCCTACGCAGAGCGCCTAAGATGGCTGCCGCACCTGGTACCTTGTGAGGGTGGAATACACAACCCCTGGAGGTTATTACCCAAAATGCTTACACCAACCCTGCATTATGCTTTCTGTCTTTATTGTCTGTGTGGTTTATCTTTTGATGTAATACTTAAATCTTCTGTATTATGTGCATTGTTTGAGTTCTAGTTGGCGCCGCGGATGGCTGCCTCGGTGCTGCTCTGCCAAGCAGCCTTTGTGTTTAGTCCTACATGTATAATATGTCTAATATGTTGAGTCTATTGTACAGTTGCAATGTGCAGTATCAACTCATACGTGTAATGTGTGTAATGTATGCTATGTTCTTCCCCCTTCGTATGCTATGTATTCCCCCTTCATGTTGCTGCTTGGCGATGCATTGTACCACAAAGAATTCCTAGTGTACGTGAGTACACCTGGCCAATAAAGCTGATTCTGATTTAGTGGCATATATGTAGTCTTTGTACTCTTTTGAGGATGTATATTCTATCCAAGGTAACCATATGGCCGTGAATTCGGAAAGTTTATCTCTGGAGACTAGGAGGATGTGCTCCATATTCATATAATAATTGATTCTAGTGAACCAAATTTTCCTTGTGGGTGGGGATGATGACCTCCATAGTGTGGGAATAACCGCCCGTGCTGCATTAGACAGATGGCGGAGTAGAGATGTTTTATATTGAACCAACGACATGGAAGAGTGGGATAGCAGCCAGAAGGCCGGATCAGAAGGGACGGGAGTGTGAAGTATATCTTGGGAAATAGAGATTACATCAACCCAGTATGGCCGAAGTAAGGAGCAATTCCACCAGATTTGTAGCAGGGAACCAGTGGTATTAAGACATCTCCAGCACCTATCAGTCACCCCGGGGTACATGGAATGGAGAAGGGAGGGGTGTCTGTACCATCTCATTAAAAGTTTATATTGGGTTTCTCTCACTTGTATACAGACAGAACTGTTGTGGGATTTGAGAAATATCATCTGCCAATCTTTTTCTGATAGTTGAAACCCGAGGTCTCTCTCCCACACTAACTGGAAAGGTGGAGGTGTCTTAGCGTTAGGACCCTGTAATAATTTGTAAAGTGTGGAAACTATGCTGGGGGTCAAACGTAGAGACACAAAGTCTCTCAAATGATGTTAGTTCCCTAGAGGCTAGAAGGTATCTGTGTTTGGAGTGCAAGAAATGTCTAAGCTGTAAATATTTCCAAAAGGCGTGTTGTGGAATTTCCCATTTGGATCGTACTTCAGAGAACTGTCTTACTCCCGAGGAAATCGCCATCTGGCCTACCCTGAAGAGCCCTTCTAAAGCCCAAGTACGAAAGTGAGAAAGTGTTAAGCCGGGCAGAAAGTCTGGGTTGGCTAGAAAAGAGGTCAGCGGGCCGAAATCGGAAGTGAGGAAGGGCCAGTGGCGTGCTTTTTTCCAAAAGAAAAGGGTCGTAGTGATAGTTGGGTGGGGAGAAGGAGGCTTGGGAAGGGAAGGAAGCCAAGGGAAGATCTCAGGGTATTGTTGCATATAAAGCCCCTCTAGGACCACCCATTGCTTAGTCTCCCGACTCCTCGTCCAGTCCAGGACTCTATTAAGCAAAATTGCCCAGTAATAGCCTCTAATATCAGGTAGCTGGAAACCACCGTGACGGGTGGACTGGCTAACTCTAGGCCGTTTCCGGGACCAAACAAATTGTTGTATCAAGAGTTGAATGGACCTGAACCAGGAGTCTGGGATCTGTATGGGAAGAGCCTGAAGTTTATAGAGTAGTTTAGGGAGAGTATTCATCTTCACAACATTCACCCTTCCTAACCAGGAAAGTGGTTTAAGATACCATCTACTGTAATCGGCCCTAAGAGTTCGAAGAAGGGGCATATAATTCAATGAAACCAGACGGGAAAGATCCCTCGGTAGTTGTATTCCCAAGTAAGAAATATGGGAGGTATTCCAAGTAAAGGGGAAAGATTGTTTGAGCTTGGCCACTATATCGGGAGGGGTGGAAATGTTCAAGGCGCATGATTTGGACATGTTGATTTTAAAATTAGAAAGTGAACCGAAGGTGGATAGCTCCTTCATAAGATGGGGGAGGGAGGAAACCGGGTGTGTTATTGTAGCCAATAAATCATCTGCAAACCGTGCCAGTTTATGCTCTGTATCACCAACTCTCAGACCAGTAATATAATCATTGGCCCTAATGGGCCTAGCAAGGGCTTCGATACAGAGGACAAAGATTAAGGAAGACAGTGGGCAGCCCTGTCGTGTCCCCTCCCCTATTGAGAAGGGATCAGATAAGGAACCATTAACTCGAATCCGAGCTGTAGGCGATCTATAAAAGTCCCATCATCCTACCAAGTGCTCGGGGACCCAATCCGATGTGCCCCAGTACAGACCCCATAAAACCCCAACTGACTCTATCAAAAGCCTTTTCGGCATCTGTGGATAGCAACACAACGGGGGTGCTACCCCGGGAAGCTATGTGGATAAGGTCAGAACCTTGGTGGTATTATCTTTAGCCTCACGGTTTGGGACAAAACCCACCTGATTGTTGTGAATAAGAGAAGGCAGGAATATATTCAGTCTGTTCGCCATCAATTTTGCGAAAAGTTTGACATCAGCATTAAGAAGAGATATGGGTCTATAGCTGGAGCACACCGAGGGGTCCTTGCCAGGCTTAGGGAGAACAGAGATGTGGGCTTCTAAGGATTGGCCTGAAAAATGAGTATCTGCAGAGATGGAATTAAAGGCCTGGAGAAGATAAAGGGATAAGGAAACTTTAAATTGTTTATAATAACTTGACGAAAAACCATCCGGTCCTGGGCTCTTACCAGAGGGTGTCGAGGTCAAAGCGATTTCCAGCTCTTGCAGGGTAAAAGGTAATTCCAAAGCTTCCCTATCTGAAGAAGGAAGAACGGGATAAGATACCTTATCTAAATACGCCTTCGCCTTTAAAATATCAAAAAGAGGGGTGGCACCCTCGGGTTGGTTCTCTAAGTTATATAAAAGAGAATAACACTGTTTGAAGCAAGCAGCTATTTCAGGAGTTTTGAAACATAGAGTGCCCCCGAAGTCCTTCACATTATTAATAAACAATGAAGTGCGTTGAGCCTTAAGTGCCTGGGCTAGGAGGCGTCCAGGTTTATTACCCCACTGGTAGTACTTGGAGTTGCATTTACGGATTGAGAGCTGGATACTATCAGTGAGGGTCTTCTTTAGTTGTCCCCGCGTGTCAAGTAATTCTAAGTATTCGGTCTCTGACAGAGACGATTTATGAGGACTCTAGAAAGTGGAGTCGTTGCAGTAATTTGGTGATAAGTGCTGACCTCTGTTTTTTCATAAATGTACCCAACTGTATAAGTTTACCCCGTATGGTGCATTTATGCGCTTCCCACAGGATAACCTTAGAGACTTCGTCGGTTTCATTTATGGAGAAAAATTCAGTCAAGGCCTTCTCAATTTCTCCCTTGAAATATTGATCTTGTAATAAGGATTCATTAAGACTCCAGGTCCATTGACCTGGGGTAGTTTGAGGGGTTGAAAGAGTTATGGACACCGGAGCATGATCAGACCAGGTAATCAAGCCTATAGAAGAATCTATCAGTAAGGGAAGATGTCTGTGACTGAGGAAAAAATAATCAAGACGAGAGTAAGCTTTATGTGGAGTAGAATAGAAGGAGTAGTCTCTGTCAGAGGGGTGAAGGACCCTCCAGGAGTCAGCCAGCTGGAGATCGTGGAACAATCTTCTAACTTGGCGATATTGACGTTGGGAGGTCCGGGAAGCATTAGAAGAAGAGTCTAAGGATGGGTCCATTAACCAATTCAAATCACCCCCCAAAACAACAACACCCGAGAAAAGAGATTCTATTTGGGAAAGTGTGGACCTAAAAAATTAAACCTGATCCTTATTAGGGGCATAAAGTGCAACAAACGTGTAAGGGCACATACTTATTTTACAACACACCACTAAAAGCCGACCCGGAATCGGCTTATGCACTGATATATCAGACAGCTGAAGGGTCCTAGAGAACATTATCGCTACACCTTTTGATTTAGAGTCTGGGTTGTTACTATAAAAGGCCTGGGGAAAACGATAGTTAATCAGAGAGGGGCTGCGAGCTGAAGTTCTAAAATGCATTTCTTGAACCAAAGCAACATCTACTCTATCGGCCCAGAGAAACCGTAGAAGAGAGGCCTGTTTCTCCGGTACATTAAGGCCCTTCACGTTAATCAATGATATTTTAAGTCTACCAGGTGATGTCATGGGAGGCACAAGTTATAGCAGACAGCGGTGGGCCTGGGATGGTCAAAAAGAGGAGAGGAAAAGGAACAAGGAGGAGAGAGAAAGAAGCAAATCAAGTAGAAAAAACAACAATAACAATAAAAAAACCCGCAATGGGGTAACTGATCCATCTAAGAATCAGAAACCCAAGAGGCAAAGAAGCCGAGTGCGGGTAAGGGGCGAGTGGGGGAGCCACCACCAAAGGCACATTGAAAAATGGGAATAAATATTATAACAAGCAATACACATAAGTAGTTATAACTAACTGTAAACCTCGTTGACATGAAGAAATCATCAAATGGCAGGAAAAAAGAAACCTCGTAATCATGAAACAGGGGCCAACAACTAACGGCCCAATATACAATACGTGGGACCTAGTCCCAATGACAACAGGATGTTAAATTAAGTCTCATCAGCAGTTAGAAAAAGTTGCACACTTAAACCTAGAGAGACAATTTGAGAAAAACATAAGCAAACAAATAACAGGTTATCAATCAGGTAGCATTTGAGTCATTGTCAGAGGGGGAATCTTCAGCTGTTTTCCTCCCGGTGGTCCGCACCTCCTGCCAAGGAATTCCAGTACTCGGGGATCGGAGAGGTGGCAATGCAGGATTAGGGAAGTCCCAGTCGCGTAAATCAAGTTTCGGTAATCCAAGACCATTACAGAACAGTGGGAGATCAGAGTGGGAGTGAAGAGTGTGGGTTTTCCCGGAAAAGGAGACTTGGAGATTGAAGGGGAAGCCCCAGCGGTATTTCAATTGGCGTTTACGGAGCTCATCTGTTAGGGGCTTGAGGATTTTCCGCTGTTGGAGGGTATGCCAGGACAAGTCTTGGTAGATATGTATCAATGAACCGTTGAAATCGACTCCATCTAGCTGGCGTACCTTGCGCATAATGTCATCTTTTTGAGAAAAATAATGCAATCTGCAGATTACATCACGTGGTTTGTCAGCGGAGAGGCCTCTTGGTTTCAGAGCACGATGGGCCCTATCGAAGGTGATAGTGTCGTTAGGGTCATTACCCAATATCTCGTTAAAGATTTTTGTAAGAGCATCAATCAAGCCTGTTTGAGGGACGTCTTCCGGCAAACCCCGCACTCGGATGTTGTTTCTCCTACCTCTGTTATCCAAATCCGTTAACCGCGTTTGGAGAGAGCGGATTTCAGTCGACTGAGCTTCAAAGACATCTGTCAATGACTTTAGGAATGTATCAGAAGAGGCATGGTGATCCTCCAGATTCGACACCCGATCGGAGAGGTGGGAAATGTCCTGTCTCATAGTAGCCAGTTCACGTCTCACAGTATCTTGTAAATCTTGTTTAGTGGGAAGATTTTTCATGTAGGCCAAGATGTCTCGTAAGTCCCTATCGCCTGGAGGGCAGACATGTGGTGCATCAGCACCCGAAGAGGATGAATGAGTGGCGGGCGGGAGAGGGAGGGGTTTGAAGCAGAAGAGTTTTCTGTAGGTGCGGGCGGGGTAGGTTGTAGAAATGGTCTCATAACGGACTGCGACATGGTTCCCCGTGAAGGAGGCGTACCGGTCTTTTGAGAAGATTTCTTATTCCTGGGCATCATTCAATCAGCATCAAAGAGCATAATTTCGCTGAGGTCGGGATATCGAGGTAAACTAAAATTGCATAACTCACGGAAGGATGCCTTCAGCGGGGTGGCTTCCAGTGGGATTGCGTTAACAGATCATTACGGTATCAATGGCTGCGGCAGCTTAGCAAAGCACACTTCCATAGCATAAAATCACTGAGACGTCATGGCAGAGTAGAAAAGTATTCAGCTGGAAACAACGACTTAGTACCAGTCGTCGGACGTGATTGGAGATCGGCTTCATATATTGAACATGGAGAAAAATAATGCACAGCCCAGGTAAATTTCCCCAGGATAACCACCAGAGGGAGTTTTCTGTAGAAGCTGCAGCACAGGGATTATAATTGGATCTGTCCTGTGTAATAAGCGCTTTGAAACAACAAGGGTATAACACCCTGTGACAGACAAAAGCATCAGTGCAGGGTTCAAGCTGTAGCAGTACCGCTCCACAGAGACTCCATTCAACACTGCAGCCAGAAGGCATTCAAGAGCTTATAGGAGGATAGGCAAGATGGCCGCCGCAGTGAAGGGCTGAAGCACCAGGAAAGTGAGTACCTGTGTGTCACAGTGTTTGATATTTGCAGGGGGCTCCTCGGGGTGCTCCCCAGCCCCACTATCGTCCGCGGGGTCTGTGGAGGCTGCCTATGGGAAGGAGCGCTGTTGGGAAGGTCCGTCGCGGCGTGGACGCCACGGAGCACGCCGTCCGGCCGCACCTGAAACTTCAGGCCCCGGCTTCCGGGGATCGGCTAGGCCGCAGTCCGTGGAGTGAAGCGGCCGCTGCCTCCGGTTCAGCGGCAGTGCGGCGTACACGGCCAGGGCAGGGGGACAGTCACAAGGGCACACTGGGACGGGGGGAGCTGTATTGTCCACAATTATTAGTTATAAGATACCATTTTGCAGAGGAGCGCTACCAGTGCACGTCCTCTTCTCAGCCCACCAGGCCACGCCCCGTCACGGTATAATTTCTGGGGAATATTAATCCAAATGAGATAAACTGCATATCCATCAGCCTGAAGAATTGTGACGATGCAAGAAGGATCCGTGCTTTCGGGCTGTTGTCTCCATATTCTCACCCTACCATCTACAAAGTGTCATTGAAAACATGATTTGTCAGGTCATATGACCCATTTCCGATCAGTTACTGTCCAATTCCTGTGTTCTTGAGCAAATTGGAGTAATTTCATACTCTTTGCAGCAGATAGCTATGGCGTACGGAGAGGCCTTCTGCTCCTGTAAGAGGCCATCTGTATTGGTCCATGATTCAGATTATGCGTACAGATGTGTCCTCTTCTGTTGTTGCCGCAACAATATGTCTCATGGGATAGCGAGAGCATGCGTACTATGGGGGTCATTCCGAGTTGATCGCTCGCTAGCTATTTTTGCAGCGCTGCGATTAGATATTCGCCGCCTATGTGGGAGTGTATTTTCACTTTGCCAGTGTGTGAACGCTTGTGTAGCCGAGTAGTACAAAAACAGTTTGTGCAGTTTCTGAGTAGGTCTGAAATTACTCAGCCACTGCGATCACTTCAGCCTGTCCGGTCCCGGAATTGACGTCAGACACCCGCCCTGCAAACGCTTGGACACGCCTGCGTTTTTCCGACCACTCCCTGAAAACGGTCAGTTGACACCCAGAAACGCCTTCTTCCTGTCAATCTTCTTGCGATCGGCTGTGCAAATGGATTCTTCGTTAAATTCATCGCTCAGCAATGATCTGCTTAGTACCCGTACAACGTGCCTGTGCATTGCGGTGCATACACATGTGCAGCTTTGCCGAGTTTTGACCTGATTGCGGCGCTGCAAAAAATAGCTAGCATGCGATCAGGCCGGAATGACCCCCTATATTATATTGCAGTCATGTGTATGCTCTCTGTATTGTATGACCTCCTGAATGATATTCCCAGAATTGTATGGCGATCATATGTAAGCTCTCTGTATTGTATAGTAGTCACATAGAGGCCCTTTTTTGTATGTTAGCCACATGGGTACTCTCTGCATTGGATGGTAGTCACATGGATGCTCTTTATTTGTAGTGTAGCTACATGGATGCTCTCTGTATTGGATGGTAGTCACATGAATGCTCACTGTATTGTATGGGGGGGTCACATGGATACTGTTTGTACTGTATGGTAATCGTGTGAATGCTCTATGTATTGTGGCTAGGGCAACAGCCTGCTCACCCCACCTATATTTGTATTGGCCCCACTTGCAGTTAATTTGGCCATGCCTACATGAGGCAACTTTTAAAAACAATTCTGCTGCCTCTTTAAGTTGACAAATCTGCCCCTGTAATAAAGTGAACTGAAATATTTGCTCCAGCATTAAACCTTATTAGGAAACCCAATAGAACCAACTAAAAAGGTTAAAGTGGTAATTCCCTGCCATAAATTCACAGATGTTATTTACTTGCAGCACATACCTTGGCCGGCATTCCTTCTCACCAGAGGAGTAGGTTACTTCTCGCAGTAGCAGCTTCCAATTAAAGCAGATGACCAATTGCTGTTCCCTAGACTGAACACTTAGGGGTCTATTCATGAAGCAGTGAAAGGTGTGGAAAATTGAGCCAGTAGAGAAGTTGCCTAATCAGCATTGAGGAAGCATTTATTATTTGCATACTATGCAACTGTACGGAGCAGATGATTGGTTGCCATGGACAACTTCTCCTCAGACTCACTTCTCCACGCTTTTCACTGCTTCATGAATAGACACCTGTGGCCTTTGCAGTTCAGATGACCCTGGTAGATGCTTCCACCTGGACAATACATCATCTTAGGGCTGTCGGGACTGGAGGTTTAGCAGGAGCATCTTTCAGGGCATTTAATGCTGCCACACTTTGATTTATAAGGTATCAGAGCCTTTTATATTAGTGTATGGATGTCTAGGTCAGTATGAGCAAGTAGCTACTGATCCCAGAAGTCTCTTCCTTATATCCTTGTTCAGGGTTGGACTGGCCTACAGGGGAACAGGGGAAACCACCGGTGGGCCCTACTGCCTGTAGGCCTTACTCCTCCGCTAGGGCTCAAGTTCCAGACTATTCTAGTGCACTGGATTTATGCATTATACATATGTTACATTATACAATACAATAATTTGGTTTACTATATATTTACCAAGGGGCACAGAACATGTAATGGTTAATCAAACCTCTGCGGTGGCTGGCCACGCCCCCACTGGAACCTGGCTATACCTTTAAGCATGGGTCCCTACAGCAGCATTCCCCCGGTGGTCCCTTCATGCCCCAGTCCGAGACTGTCCTTGTTACGTGTGTGCTGGATTCCCCATTGGACAATCTGTATTTGTGTGTGAGAGTCATTCTTTGTTGTGTGTGAATGCAGACAGAGCAAACAGTAAAATGCAGTTGCCAAGCAATTAGTTCCTTAAATGCAGTTTACCAATCACTTCAATGGCTAAAGTACGACATAGTGCTGTCATGTAGCGCCTGTAATTCACGTGTTATCATTCATAAAAAGCTCATTTGGTTTCCCTGAATAGATGCAATTTGCAGAGGACAATGTGTTTCTTTAGTATTGCACTGGGCTGTGTTTTGATTAACACCGCAATTTGCGTCCGGTGACATATTGTGATGAAAAGTTGTAATATACATTCAGAGATAAACATCATGCTGCTGATTTATAGCCACTGCTTATGTAAAACAACCCATTCCTAGCCAAAGGAATGCTCAGCAGTCCAGGATAAAAGAGTAACACAAAACTGGATGCTCTCATCATGGTTGACAGGCAAAATCCCTACCGGCCGTATTTCCTTCCTTTTCTGTCACAGGGGCAGTGTCGGATTGGGAAATGAAGGGCCCACCGGGGGAGTGCTGTTGTAGGGGCCCATGCTTAAGGGTGTGGCCAGCCACCACAGAGATTTGGCTAACCATTACAGAGTACATGTTCTGTGCCCCTTGGTAAATATATAATAAACCATGTTCTTCTAAAGTATAATGCATAATTCATGTGCACTAGGATACAGACTGGAACCTGATCCCTAGAGGAGGAGGAGGAGGGCCCACAGGTAGTGGGGCCTACCGGTGGTTTCCCCTGTTCCCCTGTGGGCCAGTCCGACTGCACAGGGGTCAAGCCTTCAACCCCCAACCAGACCCCTATCTGTGAGCGTCAACCCTAAAGGCTACAGGGTGCTTGCACGGAGAGTACTTTGGTGGTTCCTGGTCAGCTCTACAAGGCTCTCAACAAGCCAAATGCAGGTGTTGAGGGCAGTGAGATTGCCGCCCCTAGGGCTCTGCAGATTTTAAGTTGCGAGCCTCCCTCCAGGTGTCCCAGTTCCTTCCCACACCTCAAAGACGGAATTTGTATGATTTAGCGGTGGTCTGCATGCTGGCCGCCAGTATACCGACACCGGCATCCCGGCTGCCAGTATGCCAGAAACTGGGCGAGCGCAGAGAGTACCCTAGGACACTCATGAGTGGGAATAGCCCCTGTTAGCCGGGATTCAGGCTGTCTGTATTGTCAGCTGTCGGGATTCTGGCATCGGTATCTTGACCGCCGGGATCACGACAGCCGGAAAATTAATTGTATCCCCCAAAGACATAGGTTAGCTAACTGATCACTAAACTGAACCCTATTTTGAGATTTAGGGAATTATTGGGTTGGGGTATCAAGCAATGAAAATAGTGGGGAAGTGCACCAGTGGAGAAGATGCCCATAGCTACCAACTAGCTTAAAGGTAGCATTTATCAAGTACATTCTATAACATGATAGGCAGAAGCTCCACTGGTACACTTCATCCTTAGGGGGAGATTTAATTAGGCATGGGGTTTACCCCGCAGCTAATTGGATGCGCTGCTCGATTCAATATGGTACAGGAACCCCACCCTAAATGCTGAGGGGAGCATTTAACAGATGTTGAAACCCAATAGATCCTGTATTTTGGGGGTTATTCAGGTTTGTTAACAAACCAAAAAGGTTAGCAATTGGGTAAAACCATGTGCACTGCTAGTAGAGAAGTGTGCCAGATCCCTATTAAATTGACAAAATAAGCTAAAATCACATCATTTGGGACTTTTTTTTTGTTCCTGGAGTATTATTAACCTCAATAACATAAATTTCCAGTCATTTTCAGTCAATTTTGACCACCTCACAGCTCACAATATTGTTTTCACAATTTCACCAGTATTGGCCAAAGGCTGTAGTGAGCTGGCTCATTACTAAACGACAGAGCAGCGGCAATAACACACACAGCAGTTTACAGCACAAGTCTGAAACATTTACACACCGCCGTGACAGGAATGTAATTGTCCTTGGACTCTCCCACCCACCCCTATGTTTGATATTAAAAAGGACATGCACAGTTTAACAAACCAAGCACTTCAGCGACAGGGACTTTTACTTTTGTGGCCAAAATGCTTGGTTTGTTTTGGTCCACACAAACAATACTCCCATCAGTTATGATGAGGTTGATGATAAGGTTGTTAATTATATTATAATCTTGTAAAATAAATTTCAAGAACTCACTGCTAATGAAGTTAACATGGAGGAGGTGCCTAGATGGCTAACTTCCCTACGTATACTGACTGTCCTCACAAATGGAGCAGATGCCTTTGCATGCATTGTCAGGATTTGGGTAAAAATTCCACACCCAAGAGGTGCCCAGGCATCACAATGGATATCTTTTTATCACAGGCAAGAACTGCAGCCACTGGTGGCTGACTTACACAAACAACATCATCAACATCCTCATCCTGTTCCACTTCCACACACGCATCTTCAATTTCTATTATGTCCTCATCACCATCTTTACTTGTACTGATCCCCACACATGAAGATGCTACAGAAATGGTGGAAGGATTCTCTGAGGACAGTGTGAGAAATGTCTGACTCACACATACCTTAGCTAACACGGACACCCCTAGCCTCTTTTCAGGGATGTGTGACTGTTCTGAACACACAGTTTGTTCTACTGCCTTAGTGGTTTTCATTTTTTTTCATACCTCTTCTAGAATCTGTATGAAAAGATCTTGCATCATCATGAGAGGCAGAAGAAGATGCCTCATTGACAGCTGCAGAACCACCACTCATAAATAAAGGCCAAGGCCTGAGTCTTTCCTTGCCACAGCATGTGGTGAATGACATATTGGCAATTTTTTGTTTTTCTGCACCAAACCATCCTTTATAAGAGGTGTTTTTTTCTTTACCACTGTATATTGTTTTTTTTTTATTTTAGATGCTTTGGCTAAAACCTGCTATAGCCTTAAATATTTGCTTTAGTAGATGACGTTGCTGGACTAGCGTTATCATCATGACTGGTGGCAGCAGCAGCTGCTCTAGTATTTGGTTGCGCCTCTCTAAAGAGATCATTATCCATTTTTCAATTTGGAAATCACTTTGTGGAGTCACAGGACCTATAGATGCATGTGTACAAAGCACAACTAGAGTAAAGCACACCATACAGTACAAACAATAGATAAATATTTTTTCGTTTTTTAACTTGCAGCTTGATTCAAACAGCAAGGGTCACAGGACTTATAGATGCACGTGAACAAAGCACACTAGGGTATAGCACACCAAACAGTACAAACAATAGGTATACATATATATATTTTTTAACATGCAGCTTTGTTCAAACTGCGTTCATCAAAGGGCTTACACTGTAGATGCACATGAACAAAGTGCACTAAGGTAAAGTGCACCAAACAGTACAAACAATAGATATATACTGTATATGGATTTTTTTCTTTCTTTTTGTAACTTGCAGCTTGGTTTAAACTGTGTGGATCACAAGGCTTATAGATGTACATAAACAAAGTGCACTAGGGTAAAGCTCACCAAACAGTACAAACAATAGATATATATTTTTTAGATTTATCTTTTTTTTAACTTGCAGCTCGGTTCAAACGGCATGGATCACAGGCCTTATAGATGCATGTGAACAAAGAACACCAGGGTAAAGCGCACCAAACAGTACAAACAATATATATATATATTTATTTTCTGTTTTTTGAACTTGTAGCTCAGTTCAAACTACGTGGATCACAGGGCACGTGCACAAAGTGCACTAAGGTAAAGCACATAAACAGTGCCTCTATACACAGTCACTATACAAAGAGCAGGCACTGTTGAGTCTGGATTCTCTGGACACAGCACAGCCAAAACAGCAGAGTATAGCACAGCCTGCCCCTATATACACTTTCACTATACTGCACAGCAATTTAGTAAGTCTGGAGTCTCTGGATGGACACAGCACAGCCAAAATAGCAAAGTATAGCGCAGCATGCAGCATGCTCCCTGTATACACTGTCACTAATACTGCACAGCCACTTAGTGAAGTCTGGATTCTCTGGAGACTGGCCACAGCACAACCCAAACAGCAGAGTATAACGCAGCAAAGAGCAGTGTGCATTGAGTGAAATGGCACCGAGTCCCAGCCTCGATGTGGGATCTGAGTCAGCAGTGTAAGTAAGTACAGGTACTTTTTCGTAGATAAAAAGTACTGATTTTATGGGTCATAACACACTCATATTATTAAGGATTTGCGTAAAATACAGATTGTGGGTTTTTTTAGTGCTATTTATACTGTCCTTGTACAAACTGCTGATTTCAAGATGAGGAAGAAACCAGACTGGAAGAGATTGCAGCAATCATGGTGTCAAAAGAAAAGCGTTTGTGAGGAGCAATTTGTGTGTTTATACAGAAAAATGGTTGATTGGCAAAAATGGCAGTCAGGAAAGTAGCAGATTGGGCACAGTTCTATCATGAGATGAAAAAAAAAAGTAGAAAACCCCCCCCAACAGTTATCTGCTAGCAAAATCCAGATTACAAAACTGTTACCTGCAATGCATCAATAAGAGCAGTTATTGAGACAAAAGGGGGCTCTATTCATGAAGCAGTGAAAAGTGTGGAGAAGTGAGCCTGTGGAGAAATTGCCCATGACAACTAATCAGCTGCTACGTATAATTTTATATAATGCACTATATAAATGTTTCCTCAGTGCTGATTGGTCGGCATGGGCAACTTCTGTATTGGCTCACTTCTCCACTCTTTTCACTGCTTTATAAATAGACCTCAAATTATGATTTAAATGAAACATATTCAGATTTTTCCAAGCTAAAGCTGGGTACACACTGGCCGATATATCGGGCGTTCTATTGAACGGCCAATATATTGTGGCTCCGTTGGACAGTGTGTACAGGCGATAGGTCTGTGAACTTCGTTTTTCACAGGCCGATCGCGTCGGCCCTGCTGCACAAGCGACGGCCAATATATCGTTAGATATATAAGCACATCAGTGTGTGTACAGGCGATCATTTTCAAGGCGGTGATTGGCTGGGCAAGTGGGCATCACCATAAGACATTCTGAGACATCTAAGTGAACTTGCTAAAAGTTAATTATAGTAAGATGTCATTCAGGTGATAATGAAGTTGAAATGAGCAGAGGAGGTCCCCTGAAGAGAGCATAAAAGGAGAAGCTCCAGGTAAGATCATCAGAGAAGATCAACACCAGTGCTTAAAGTGGTCCTAGAAAGGTGGTGGAACTCATCCCCCACCCCCACACCTGTGCGAAAAAGGGATTGCGCATGCTGCAAAAAAGAGGTGTGGTCTCAAAAAGAATGGGGCAAGGTCACCCAATAGTATCCCCAATTAAAATGATGCCGCACAGTATCACAATCTTATTCACATTACACCACATAGTAGTGTCCCTTATTCATGTTATGACACACATTAGTGCACCTTATACACAAAGCCCGCTCCTCGAAACTATGGGAGAGGCATCATGACGTCTCTCCCATAGCACCGCACAGCCGCACACTGCCTGAACTGGAAGCCGGAGCTCAGGCAGTGCTCAACACTGCATCTTATCACTGTGTTAGAGCGCCACAGTGGAAGATGGGTATCTTCGGGGGAAACACTGCAATTACTTTGCTGTTACAGCAGCGATCAGGCTAAAAATCGGCAATTCTGTGCATGTGCATGGTACGCAGTGCGCACGTGCGAAGTACTTTCACAAAAGCCGATGCAGTTTCACACAAGGTCTAGCGACGCTTTTCAGTCGCACTGCTGATCGGTGAGTGATTGACAGGAAAGGGGCGTTTCTGGGAGGTAACTGTCCGTTTTCCGGGAGTGTGCTAAAAAACGCAGGCGTGTCAGATAAAAACGCAGACGTGCCTGGGGAAATGGGGGAGTGGCTGGCCGGACGCAGGGCGTGTTTGTGACGTCAAAACAGGAATTAAAGAGACTGAAGTGATCGCAAGGAAGGAGTAGGTCTGGAGCTACTCTGAAACTGCTTTAAAAATCTTTAGCACTGTTCTGCGATCCTTTCGTTTGTACTTCTGCTAATCTTTCGTTCACACTTCTGCTAAGCTAAGATACACTCCCAGAGGGCGGCGGCTTAGCGATTGCACTGCTGCTAAAAGCAGCTAGCGAGCGATCAACTCGGAATGAGGGCCCTTGTGGACCCAGGTTTAGTCTCAGGCTATCTGCTGGTGTGTACACTAGCTCTGCCATACCCCCACCACCTGTAACACAAATATTCCAACCACGGGCGCTTTAACAAAGGAGGGGGCCCGTGTGCACCTCCGGGCGGGCCCCCTCCTCTGCACACCGCGGTGGTCTACTGCACGTGTGCAGGTCTCCGGAAACATGGCGCCAATTTAGCTATTGCGCATGCACGCAGCCATTTTAGCTGCGCTTTTCACCTCAAGAGCAGCCTGGACTCTGGAAAGGTGAGTATTAAAATATGGGTGCAGTGTGTGCGGTGTGAGCCCCCCTGGATCCAGGGACCCTGTGTGCACCCATTAGAAACGCCAATGATTCCAACATTAATTTCTAGTTATGCCCCTGACTGTGTTGCCTCCAGTGTCCTACTTCTTCTCCTGTCTGAGTCATCCAAATACTTTAACATTTTCTAGAAAAATGGACAAATGTTATAGAAGTACAATGTGACCATTTTAATAACTGCAAGCAACAACAATGATTTTCTGATTTACTGTTCCCTGTACATATATGCTGGCCTTTAGCTGGTTAGAGCTAGCAAAGTATTTGACAGCCATCAGGCCGATGCTCTAATCAAAGCTTTAATAAGCAGTGATGTTCCATGGTGCATCCTAATTGCCTGTCAGGGGAAGATGTCTGTTACTGGCCCCAAGTTATCTGCAAAGCAGGCATCAAGGGTTCAAAGGTGAGAAAAACAATTCATGAAGTCTTCATATTCTAGAGATTACAAATACATCAACAAGCCTTCTTTTACTAACATATTCACCAGTGAATGTTATTCATCCCTGCAAGTGCGGTCTAGTGATGCAGACATGGAAGAAAGTAAATGTGCGCTCAGATTGTTTAATATTAGCACTCGATGGCTGAGAGACACGTCCTTTTTACCAAGCACTTATCTCATACTTGCCTACTTTTGAAAAAGCATTTCAGGGAGATTGTGAAAGTAACAACTAAAAGCGCGGACGCGTACTGCTACATCGGGGAGGCGTGTTATGAAAATTACTTAGATCCAAATGTAAATGAGCCCCAAATTTAGTAATATTTATTTGCTGAAGAAAAGACACTGACATTTTTCAGGATTTGTTTGTGTATTGTGATTTACAAGAGGTTCCAATGTAGGGAAATGGCACTGATGTTCCCATTTGAATGTATTTATCTCTTTTTTTCTTTTCCCCCCCAAGAATGTAATAGCTACAATGAGGATAAGGTGCAATCAGGGAGATTGCTGGACTATTCAGGGAGTGAGGGAGATTGCTTCTATTTCAGGGAGTCTCCTGCAGAATGAGGGAGGGTAGGAAACTATGACTTATCTGTCTTCAAACGTGTTCACCTGTGCTATCCATAAGTAACTATCTCTCTCTAGCATCATCCTCATTTATCGCCTCCCTTTTACGTAAAAATACTTACACTGCTTATGCGCAACCGCCTGATCCACAACCCTCTGCAAATACTCTGCTGTCCTCTACACTCTGACAAAGCTTCACTTATACATTGTTGCCTATCCTCCCAGACAGGGCTTAGAAGTGGTCCTGGAGAGGTGGGGGAACTCATCTCCCCCACGACCCCTCCCACCTAGCGTGTTGCGCAAAAGAGGTGTGGCCTCACAAAGAAGGGCGTGGCCACACAAAGTACCCCCAATTCAAAATAACCCCTCACAGTAGCACAATCTTATTCACATTGCCCGCCCCACATACAAGTGCCCTTTACACACAATGCCCACAGCAGTATATGTTGAACAACCTTTGCTCACCTCTCTTATGTCTTCTATGGGGGAGATTCAAATGTTTGAAAAGTCAGTTGGGAGTCTGTTTTTTCCTATCTAATAGACAGGAAAAAACAGACACCCAACCGACTTTTCAAACATTTGAATTCCCCCCTATGTGTACCTTCTGATTTCTTGTTTCCTTTGTCTGTCACTCTCCTCATTTGTCCATATCTTCATCCTAGGTATCCCTTACTCCCTATATGCTCTCCTTTGTGTCTGATCATCTGAATCTTTCTCTCCGTTACTTACCCCCTACACCTCTCACTCCCTGTGCCTTGCTCCCCCATCTCACCCCCTGCACCTCTCACTCCCTCCCCATCTCACCCCCTGTACTTCTCACTCCCCCATCTCACCCTGGCGCCTCTCACTCCCCCATCTCACCCCCTGCTCCTCTCACTCCCTCCCCATCTCACTCCCTGCTACTCTCACTCCCTCCCCATCTCACCTCTGCACCTCTCACTCCCCCCATTTCACCCCCTACACCTCTCACTCCCGGTGCCTCACTCCCCCATCTCACCCCCTGCACCCCTCACTCCCCCATCTCACCCCCTGCACCCCTCACTCTCCCCTCTCACCCCCTGCACCTCTCACTCACTCCCCCATCTCACCCCCTGCTTCTTTCGCCCCCTTCCCATCTCACCCCTGCTCCTCTCACTCCATCTCACCCTCTGCTCATCTCACCACCTGCTTCTCTCACCCCCCCATCTCACCCCCTGCTCCTCCCACTCCATCTCACCACTTGTTCTTTTACAACCCCCTCCCCCCATTGCTCCTCCCACTCCATCTCACCCCCTACTTCTTTTACACCCCCCTCCCCCCATCTCACCCCCTGTGTCCTGGAGCATTGGGTCTCGGCTGCAGCGTAGTAAAGCTGGCAGCGGGCGCCAGACAGGACTCGCGGACCGGCTGCTATTTAAAAGAAGGGGCCGCCCACCTGCACTTTGAAACTGGCGCCGACCACTTGGCAGCTTCTCATTGGCTGGTGGTCCGCGAGCCGTAATTAGCTCACGTCACATTTTGTAATAGCCGCCCCTTCTTTTTGTTTGCAATGCAGCCGGTCCGGGATTGGCTGGCGGCCGCTGCCACCTTTACATGGCTGCTAGGGACCTGATGCTTAGTGAGCCGGGCAGACCGCCTGCAATTAGGGGTGATGGAACACAGTTCCGCCCCGTTCCGGCCCACTTTAACCACTGCTCCCAGACCCTGCGGAAGAGTCTGTTGCAATCTCTAATCTCCAGCTGTCCTGCATTGTGAATCAAATCCCCCAAATTCTTTGGATTCATCAATACACTACAGCCAGGGGATCACTAATGAAATTATGCATAAGAAGAGTGATTTGCTGTAATCACTAGGACTGGTGTCTTGGCTCATCAGCCTCTGATGTCAACTCTCAGCAAATCCTTATTGGTCCCCCGGCAGGATAGATCACAGCTTGTCGGACATCTGTGATCAAGGTCTGCTGCTGCTGCTAGTGAGTGTGGGCTGTGGCTGATGGTGAGAATGTTTTAGTAGTAATCTTTAGTTAAACACACAAAAAGGACAATACAACAAATAGTTTTAAAATCTGTTTTTATATCCAGAGATAATCATAAAAGTTTGTCTGTAATATCATGTCATATGTGAGGTATTTAGACAAAATATAGGTACAAAAGTAGTTGCATAGGCATCACATTTAGAGGCAGATTTAGACCTTATGGGATCCTAAACAAGACACCAATTTGGGTTCCCCCTCCAACAAACAATTCATAGCATTGACAGAATGCCGGGGCATGAATTATTCAGCCAGTCTAGCGCAATCAGAAATTCCCTGCTAGTGGGGGATGGGATGCAGTGGCAAACGCAGGATTTGCATGGGGAGGTTTCCAGAACTGGGCGGAGCCAATCACGGGGTGCGGACTGAGGTGACCCAGTATATGCTGGGTCCGTAAAACTAGTGTGTCTGTGTGTGTGTGTGTGTGTGTATATATATCTATATCTATATATATATATCTACACATATATATATATACATATATATATATAATAAGATTTTACTCACCGGTAAATCTATTTCTCGTAGTCCGTAGTGGATGCTGGGAACTCCGTAAGGACCATGGGGGAATAGACGGGCTCCGCAGGAGACTGGGCACTCTAAAAGAAAGATTAGGTACTATCTGGTGTGCACTGGCTCCCCCCACTATGACCCTCCTCCAGACCTCAGTTAGGATACTGTGTCCGGAAGAGCTGACACAATAAGGAAGGATTTTGAATCCCGGGTAAGACTCATACCAGCCACACCAATCACACTGTATAACTCGTGATACTATACCCAGTTAACAGTATGAAATATAACTGAGCCTCTCAACAGATGGCTCAACAATAACCCTTAGTTAGGCAATAACTACATACAAGTATTGCAGACAATCCGCACTTGGGATGGGCGCCCAGCATCCACTACGGACTACGAGAAATAGATTTACCGGTGAGTAAAATCTTATTTTCTCTGACGTCCTAGTGGATGCTGGGAGCTCCGTAAGGACCATGGGGATTATACCAAAGCTCCCAAACGGGCGGGAGAGTGCGGATGACTCTGCAGCACCGAATGAGAGAACTCAAGGTCCTCCTCAGCCAGGGTATCAAATTTGTAGAATTTAGCAAACGTGTTTGCCCCTGACCAAGTTGCAGCTCGGCAAAGTTGTAAAGCCGAGACCCCTCGGGCAGCCGCCCAAGATGAGCCCACTTTCCTTGTGGAATGGGCTTTTACTGATTTAGGATGCGGCAATCCAGCCGCAGAATGCTCCAGCTGAATTGTGCTACAAATTCAGCGAGCAATAGTCTGCTTAGAAGCAGGAGCATCTATTTTGTTGGGTGCCTACTAGAGATGAGCGCCTGAAATTTTTCGGGTTTTGTGTTTTGGTTTTGGGTTCGGTTCCGCGGCCGTGTTTTGGGTTCGAACGCGTTTTGGCAAAACCTCACCGAATTATTTTTGTCGGATTCGGGTGTGTTTTGGATTCGGGTGTTTTTTTCCAAAAACACTAAAAAACAGCTTAAATCATAGAATTTGGGGGTCATTTTGATCCCAAAGTATTATTAACCTCAAAAACCATAATTTACACTCATTTTCAGTCTATTCTGAATACCTCACACCTCACAATATTATTTTTAGTCCTAAAATTTGCACCGAGGTCGCTGTGTGAGTAAGATAAGCGACCCTAGTGGCCGACACAAACACCGGGCCCATCTAGGAGTGGCACTGCAGTGTCACGCAGGATGTCCCTTCCAAAAAACCCTCCCCAAACAGCACATGACGCAAAGAAAAAAAGAGGCGCAATGAGGTAGCTGTGTGAGTAAGATTAGCGACCCTAGTGGCCGACACAAACACCGGGCCCATCTAGGAGTGGCACTGCAGTGTCACGCAGGATGGCCCTTCCAAAAAACCCTCCCCAAACAGCACATGACGCAAAGAAAAAAAGAGGCGCAATGAGGTAGCTGACTGTGTGAGTAAGATTAGCGACCCTAGTGGCCGACACAAACACCGGGCACATCTAGGAGTGGCACTGCAGTGTCACGCAGGATGTCCCTTCCAAAAAACCCTCCCCAAACAGCACATGACGCAAAGAAAAAAAGAGGCGCAATGAGGTAGCTGTGTGAGTAAGATTAGCGACCCTAGTGGCCGACACAAACACCGGGCACATCTAGGAGTGGCACTGCAGTGTCACGCAGGATGTCCCTTCCAAAAAACCCTCCCCAAACAGCACATGACGCAAAGAAAAAAAGAGGCGCAATGAGGTAGCTGTGTGAGTAAGATTAGCGACCCTAGTGGCCGACACAAACACCGGGCCCATCTAGGAGTGGCACTGCAGTGTCACGCAGGATGTCCCTTCCAAAAAACCCTCCCCAATCAGCACATGATGCAAAGAAAAAGAAAAGAAAAAAGAGGTGCAAGATGGAATTATCCTTGGGCCCTCCCACCCACCCTTATGTTGTATAAACAAAACAGGACATGCACACTTTAACCAACCCATCATTTCAGTGACAGGGTCTGCCACACGACTGTGACTGATATGACGGGTTGGTTTGGACCCCCCCCAAAAAAGAAGCAATTAATCTCTCCTTGCACAAACTGGCTCTACAGAGGCAAGATGTCCACCTCATCTTCACCCTCCGATATATCACCGTGTACATCCCCCTCCTCACAGATTATCAATTCGTCCCCACTGGAATCCACCATCTCAGCTCCCTGTGTACTTTGTGGAGGCAATTGCTGCTGGTCAATGTCTCCGCGGAGGAATTGATTATAATTCATTTTAATGAACATCATCTTCTCCACATTTTCTGGATGTAACCTCGTACGCCGATTGCTGACAAGGTGAGCGGCGGCACTAAACACTCTTTCGGAGTACACACTTGTGGGAGGGCAACTTAGGTAGAATAAAGCCAGTTTGTGCAAGGGCCTCCAAATTGCCTCTTTTTCCTGCCAGTATAAGCACGGTACACTGTACACTGGTTGATAAAGAGATAGTAGTATACTCGTAACAACTAGTATGACGACGGTATAAAGAATGAAAAAAAAACCACGGTTAGGTGGTATATAATACAATTATGGTTGGACGGACTGCCTGCCGAGTGCCGACACAGAGGTAGCCACAGCCGTGAACTACCGCACTGTACACTGGTTGATAAAGAGATAGTAGTATACTCGTAACAACTAGTATGACGACGGTATAAAGAATGAAAAAAAACCCACGGTTAGGTGGTATATATTATAATACAATTATGGTTGGACGGACTGCCTGCCGAGTGCCGACACAGAGGTAGCCACAGCCGTGAACTACCGCACTGTACACTGGTTGATAAAGAGATAGTAGTATACTCGTAACAACTAGTATGACGACGGTATAAAGAATGAAAAAAAAACCACGGTTAGGTGGTATATATTATAATACAATTATGGTTGGACGGACTGCCTGCCGAGTGCCGACACAGAGGTAGCCACAGCCGTGAACTACCGCACTGTACACTGGTTGATAAAGAGATAGTAGTATACTCGTAACAACTAGTATGACGACGGTATAAAGAATGAAAAAAAAACCACGGTTAGGTGGTATATATTATAATACAATTATGGATGGACGGACTGCCTGCCGAGTGCCGACACAGAGGTAGCCACAGCCGTGAACTACCGCACTGTACACTGGTTGATAAAGAGATAGTAGTATACTCGTAACAACTAGTATGACGACGGTATAAAGAATGAAAAAAAAACCACGGTTAGGTGGTATATAATACAATTATGGTTGGACGGACTGCCTGCCGAGTGCCGACACAGAGGTAGCCACAGCCGTGAACTACCGCACTGTACACTGGTTGATAAAGAGATAGTAGTATACTCGTAACAACTAGTATGACGACGGTATAAAGAATGAAAAAAAAACCACGGTTAGGTGGTATATATTATAATACAATTATGGATGGACGGACTGCCTGCCGAGTGCCGACACAGAGGTAGCCACAGCCGTGAACTACCGCACTGTACACTGGTTGATAAAGAGATAGTAGTATACTCGTAACAACTAGTATGACGACGGTATAAAGAATGAAAAAAAAACCACGGTTAGGTGGTATATATTATAATACAATTATGGATGGACGGACTGCCTGCCGAGTGCCGACACAGAGGTAGCCACAGCCGTGAACTACCGCACTGTACTGTGTCTGCTGCTAATATAGACTGGTTGATAAAGAGATAGTATACAATACTACTAATATACTGGTGGTCAGGCACTGGTCACCACTAGTCACACTGGCAGTGGCACTCCTGCAGCAAAAGTGTGCACTGTTTAATTTTAATATAATATTATTTATCATGTACTCCTGGCTCCTGCTATAACAACCTGCAGTGCTCCCCAGTCTCCCCCACAATTATAAGCTTTATATACAATACATTGATGTGCAGCACACTGGGCTGAGCAGTGCACACAGACTGAGTCACTGTGTGACTGTGTATCGTTTTTTTCAGGCAGAGAACGGATATATTAAATAAAACAAACAACTGCACTGTCTCTGGTGGTCACTGGTCACTGTGGTCGTCAGTCACTAAACTCTGTCTGCACTCTCTTCTAATCTACAGTATCACAGCAATCTCTCTCTCTCTCTCTCTTCTAAATCTAATCTAAATGGAGAGGACGCCAGCCACGTCCTCTCCCTATCAATCTCAATGCACGTGTGAAAATGGCGGCGACGCACGGCTCCTTATATAGAATCCGAGTCTCGCGAGAATCCGACAGCGTCATGATGACGTTCGGGCGCGCTCGGGTTAACCGAGCAAGGCGGGAAGATCCGAGTCGCTCGGACCCGTGAAAAAAAAAGTGAAGTTCGTGCGGGTTCGGATTCAAAGAAACCGAACCCGCTCATCTCTAGTGCCTACAGGATAAAAAGCGAGTCAGTTTTCCTGACTCCAGCCGTCCTGGAAATATAATTTTTAAGGCCCTGACTACGTCCAGTAACTTGGAATCTTCCAAGTCCCTAGTAGCCGCAGGCACTACAATAGGTTGGTTCAAGTGAAAAGCTGATACCACCTTAGGGAGAAACTGGGGACGAGTCCTCAATTCTGCCCTATCCATATGGAAAATCAGATAAGGGCTTTTACATGACAAAGCCGCCAATTCTGACACACGCCTGGCCGAAGCCAAGGCCAATAACATGACCACTTTCCATGAGAGATATTTCAAATCCACAGTTTTAAGTGGCTCAAAACAATGTGATTTTAGGAAACTCAACACCACGTTGAGATCCCAAGGTGCCACAGGAGGCACAAAAGGGGGCTGAATATGTAGCACTCCCTTTACAAATGTCTGAACTCCAGGCAGTGAAGCCAGTTCTTTCTGGAAGAAAATCGACAGAGCCGAAATCTGGACCTTAATGGAACCCAAGTTTAGGCCCATAGTCACTCCTGACTGTAGGAAGTGCAGAAAACGACCCAGCTGAAATTCCTCTGTTGGGGCCTTCCTGGCCTCACACCACGCAACATATTTTCGCCAAATACGGTGATAATGGTTTGCGGTTACTTCTTTCCTGGCTTTTATCAGCGTAGGAATGACTTCCTCCGGAATGCCCTTTTCCTTTAGGATCCGGAATTCAACAGCCATGCCGTCAAACGCAGCCGCGGTAAGTCTTGGAACAGACAGGGCCCCTGCTGTAGCAGATCCTGTCTGAGCGGTAGAGGCCATGGGTCCTCTGATATCATTTCTTGAAGTTCTGGGTACCAAGCTCTTCTTGGCCCATCCGGAACCACGAGTATCGTTCTTACTCCTCGTTTTCTTATTATTCTCAGTACCTTTGGTATGAGAGGCAGAGGAGGGAATACATAAACCGACTGGTACACCCACGGTGTCACTAGAGCGTCCACAGCTATTGCCTGAGGGTCCCTTGACCTGGCGCAATATCTAGTTTTTTGTTTAGGCGGGACACCATCATGTCCACCTGTGGCCTTTCCCAACGGTTTACCAACAGTTGGAAGACTTCTGGATGAAGTCCCCACTCTCCCGGGTGTAGGTCGTGTCTGCTGAGGAAGTCTGCTTCCCAGTTGTCCACTCCCGGAATGAACACTGCTGACAGTGCTAAGACGTGATTTTCCGCCCATTGGAGAATCCTTGTGGCTTCTGCCATCGCCATCCTGCTTCTTGTGCCGCCCTGTCGGTTTACATGGGCGACTGCCGTGATGTTGTCTGATTGGATCAGTACCGGCTGGTTTTGAAGCAGAGGCCTTGCCAGACTTAGGGCATTGTAAATGGCCCTCAGTTCCAGAATATTTATGTGTAGGGACGACTCCTGACTTGACCAAAGTCCTTGGAAATTTCTTCCCTGTGTGACTGCCCCCCAGCCTCGAAGGCTGGCATCCGTGGTTACCAGGACCCAGTCCTGTATGCCGAATCTGCGGCCCTCTTGAAGATGAGCACTCTGCAGCCACCACAGTAGAGATACCCTGGTCCTTGGAGACAGGGTTATCAGCCGATGCATCTGAAGATGCGATCCCGACCACTTGTCCAAGAGGTCCCACTGAAAGGTTCTTGCATGGAACCTGCCGAATGGAATTTTGCTTTGTAAGAAGCTACCATTTTTCCCAGGACTCGTGTGCAGTGATGCACCGATACCTGTTTTGGTTTCAGGAGGTCTCTGACTAGAGATGACAGCTCCTTAGCTTTCTCCTGCGGGAGAAACACTTTTTTCTGTTCTGTGTCCAGAACCATCCCCAGGAACAGTAGGCGTGTGGTAGGAACCAGCTGTGACTTTGGAATGTATAGAATCCATCCGTGCTGTTGTAGCACTTCCCGAGATAGTGCTACTCCGACCAACAACTGCTCCTTGGACCTCGCCTTTATAAAGGAGATCGTCCAAGTACGGGATAATTAAAACTCCCTTTTTCGAAGGAGTATCATCATTTCTGCCATTACCTTGGTAAAGACCCTCGTGCCGTGGACAGTCCAAACGGCAGTGTTTGGAATTGGTAATGGCAATCCTGTACCACAAATCTGAGTTACTCCTGGTGAGGATGGTAAATGGGGACATGTAGGTAAGCATCCTTGATGTCCAGGGATACCATGTAATCCCCCTCCTCCAGGCTTGCAATAACCGCCCTGAGCGATTCCATCTTGAACTTGAATTTTATTATGTATGTGTTCAAGGATTTCAAATTTAAAATGGGTCTCACCGAACCGTCCGGTTTCGGTACCACAAACAGTGTGGAATAGTAACCCCGTCCTTGTTGAAGTAGGGGCACCTTGACTATCACCTGCTGGGAATACAGCTTGTGAATTGCCTCTAGCACAGCCTCCCTGCCTGAGGGAGTTGTCGGCAAGACAGATTTGAGGAAACGGCGGGGGGGAGACGCCTCGAATTCCAGCTTGTACCCCTGAGATACTACTTGAAGGATCCAGGGATCCACCTGTGAGCGAGCCCACTGATCGCTGAAATTTTTGAGGCGGCCCCCCACCGTACCTGGCTACGCCTGTGGAGCCCCCGCGTCATGCGGTGGACTCAGAGGAAGCGGGGGAAGAATTTTGATTCTGGGAACTGGCTGACTGGTGCAGCTTTTTCCCTCTTCCCTCGTCTCTGTGCAGAAAGGAAGCGCCTTTGACCCGCTTGCTTTTCTGAAGCCGAAAGGACTGTACCTGATAATACAGTGCTTTCTTAGGCTGTGAGGAAACCTGAGGTAAACATTTTTCTTTCCAGCTGTTGCTGTGGATACGAGGTCCCAGAGACCATCCCCAAACAATTCCTCACCCTTATAAGGCTCTATGTGCCTTTTAAAGTCAGCATCACCTGTCCAGTGTCGGGTCTCTAATACCCTCCTGACAGAATGGACATTGCATTAATTCTGGATGCCAGCCGGCAAAATATCCCTCTGTGCATCCCTCATATATAAGACGACGTCTTTAATATGCTCTTATGTTCGCAAAATAGTATCCCTGTTTGACAGGGTCACAGACCACGCTGCAGCAGCACTATCTGCAGGTCTCAGTCTAGTACCTGAGTGTGTAAATACAGACTTCAGGATAGCCTCCTGCTTTTTATCAGCAGGTACCTTCAAAGTGGCCGTATCCTAAGACGGCAGTGCCACCTTTTTTGAGTGAGCGCCTTATCCACCCTAGGGGATATCTCCCAGCGTAACTTATCCTCTGGCGGGAAAGGGTACGCCATCAGTAACTTTTTAGAAATTACCAGTTTCTTATCGGGGGAACCCACGCTTTTTCACACTTCATTCACTCATTTGATGGGGGAACAAAACACTGCCTGCTTTTTCTCCCCAAACATAAAACCCTTTTTTAGTGGTACTTGGGTTAATGTCAGAAATGTGTAACACATTTTTTATTGCCGGGATCATGTAACGGATGTTCCTAGTGGATTGTGTATATGTCTCAACCTCGTCGACACTGGAGTCAGACTCCGTGTCGACATCTGTGTCTGCTATCTGAGGGAGCGGGCGTTTTTGAGCCCCTGATGGCCTTTGAGACGCCTGGGCAGGCGCGGGCTGAGAAGCCGGCTGTCCCACAGATGTTACGTCATCCAGCCTTTTATGTAAGGAGTTGACACTGTCGGTTTATACCTTCCACCTATCCATCCACTCTGGTGTCGGCCCCACAGGGGGCGACATCACATTTATCGGCATCTGCTCTGCCACCACATAAACCTCCTCATCAAACGTGTCGACACAGCCGTACCGACACCCCCCCACACACACAGGGAATGCTCTGACTGAGGACAGGACCCCACACAGCCCTTTGGGGAGACAGAGAGAGAGTATGCCAGCACACACCAGAGCGCTATATAATTTAGGGATTAACACTATATTGAGTGAATTTTTCCCAATAGCTGCTTGTATATACAATATTGCGCCTAAATTTAGTGCCCCCCCTCTCTTTTTAACCCTTTGAGCCTGCAAACTACAGGGGAGAGCCTGGGGAGCTGTCTTCCAGCTGCACTGTGTAGAGAAAATGGCGCCAGTGTGCTGAGGGAGATAGCTCCGCCCCTTTTTTTGCGGACTTTTCTCACGCTTTTTTATGGATTCTGGCAGGGGTATTTATCACATATATAGCCTCTGGGCCCCTGGGGCTATATATTGTGATATATTTGCCAGCCAAGGTGTTTTTATTGCTGCTCAGGGCGCCCCTCCCCAGCGCCCTGCACCCTCAGTGACTGGAGTGTGAGGTGTGTATGAGGAGCAATGGCGCACAGCTGCAGTGCTGTGCGCTACCTTGGTGAAGACTGATGTCTTCTGCCGCCGATTTTCCGGACCTCTTCTTGCTTCTGGCTCTGTAAGGGGGACGGCGGCGCGGCTCCGGGAACGAACATCAAGGCCAGTTCCATGCGGTCGATCCCTCTGGAGCTAATGGTGTCCAGTAGCCTAAGAAGCCCAAGCTAGCTGCAAGCAGGTAGGTTCGCTTCTTCTCCCCTTAGTCCCTTGATGCAGTGAGCCTGTTGCCAGCAGGTCTCACTGTAAAATAAAAAACCTAAAATAAACTTTCTTTCTAGGAGCTCAGGAGAGCCCCTAGTGTGCATCCAGCTCGGCTGGGCACAGAAATCTAACTGAGGTCTGGAGGAGGGTCATAGTGGGAGGAGCCAGTGCACACCAGATAGTACCTAATCTTTCTTTTAGAGTGCCCAGTCTCCTGCGGAGCCCGTCTATTCCCCATGGTCCTTACGGAGTTCCCAGCATCCACTAGGACGTCAGAGAAATATATATATATACATACACACACACATACATATACACATATACATAGCATATTAAACATGCATACATATATATATATATGTACACACACATACAGTACACATATATATACACATGTATGTATATATATATATATATATATATATCATATGTGTGTGTGTGTTTATATGTATGTATGTATGTATATACATGTGTATATATGTATGCACATGGATATATATGTACTATAATTAAAATAAAGTAAACTTATATTGCACTTACAAGTGCCACCAGGAAGACAGCAGGCTGCAGAGGACGCTAGACAGCCATTAATAATACTCATGCAGCTAAAAAATAATAATAAAAAAAATATATATATATATATATATATATTTTTTAGTGGAGGGGGGTTTCTGGGTGCTCGGAAACCCCCCCCCCACCCCCCCCTCCTGGGTGCGCCACTGGGATGTGTGTGTGTGGATTTTTTTTTTTTAGGTATTTTAGTTTCTAGTTTCTACCAGTCCAAAAACATACTGGCAGATGAATTGGCTACTGGTAGATACAAAACAATGAACCCTAGAGAGTGCGTGTGGTAAGGACTCCATTTAGCAACAAACCTTAATACCAGTGGAATATTACATCCAGTATCACAGCATTACTAATGAATATGCTTTTGCCAGCAATCCTCCTCGCTGGCGTCCTTCTCTCTATTGCTGGCAGCATAGTCACCTGGCTGGTACACGGCAGTGCCTTGATGGCTTCTCTGAAGCTGGAAAGGCTGATGCTGGGTCCCCACTGTCGGCAATGTGGGCCGTATTGCTCTCGTCTTCTATATACAGTGTAAGTGGAACAAGGGCAAACAGTTGTAATCTTTGTTTACCGCTGTTTAATACTGAAAGGCGTACACAACCTCTTCAGCGAGTGCTACAGGCCTTGTGTCTCGTGGTGAAAGGGGGCCCCCAGACATCCAATGTGTTACTATATAGTCACATTAACAGAACACACGTATTTGTACAGCACCGCACAGTTCTATGGGTGCTTTAGAAGCACATCAAACTCAAACGTACTGCGCGCACAAAACAGCATAAGCGAATAAACTACAACAAATAAATCCTGCGCTGTTTTTATACCCGTCACGCTCATTTACTGGTTTCTGGCTGGTTGTTACCGGGAGATGTGATTTGTTTTTAGTCACAAGGAGGCCCCAGATATAACTGGGATGGAGAAAGCGTTTCACTTTGGTCGCATAGCGGTAAATCCGATTCTGATCACATTTATCACGTACAGTATATTGTACTGAGTGAGAAGAAAAGAAACATCACAGCAAATAGTTGCAACTATCCAGTATTGCAGAGAGCAATGGTAATATCAACACTGGCAAAATTTCCTAAAGAAAATAGCGCTACAGGGTCGGTCTAGCTCTTAGGGGTTTAGAGGAAACCCCTGGTAGGCCCCACAGCCTTACTGGGGGGTGGGTGGCTGAGGGGGCATGGGCAAATTGCGGTGGGCATGGTCTGCTGTGCTGCATGCTTTAGAGGGGGGTGCCATGAGTAGCCAGGGGCAAATCCCCCTAACACCCAGAGGCAGAGCAGCATCCCTACCCCACTGCAGCCTGGAACACAGCAGTATGTGCTGGGCTAGGGAGTGCTACTGCAAACTTGTAAGAGGAAATATGGGGGTTGACCCAGCCCTCTGCCGGGCCCCTCAAACAACATACCTCCCAACATGACCCTCTCCGGAGGGACACAATGCTCTGCTCCTGGACTTCCCTCTTAATTAATGATTGATATCACCTGTGCTGAAACACCTTTCTTATCCATTGGCCTGTTCAACACAGGTGTCGGCAATCATAAATTAAGAGAAAAGTCCAGAAGCAGAGCATTGTGTCCCTCCTGGAGAGGGTCATGTTTGGAGGTATGCCAACAAGCTCTGGTAATTAGTACCTGCTTCTCCCCCCTCTTAGAGGGACTGCTGCTGCCACAGTAAAGCCTACATCAATCTCTCTGATAAGGCCCAGCAGTGCAGTAAGAACTGGTGCACAGTGGGGTCCCTATGCAAAAGAGCTTACCCAGGGACCCATCTTACGTCCACCGAAGTTGGCTGATCAGGTAAGGCCCCAGTGGGGGCCACCAGGGAATTCGTCATACTAGGCCTGTCCCACAGCTGGGCACTAGGACCCTGAATATCTTGCCCCACTATTGCTTCATATAATAGGACATAAGCCCTGACAGCAGATGTGTAGCACTAGGCCCACTAAGTTTGTCTGAGGGTTCCAGCCCATTCCACAAATTAGGGCACTACAGTAGGTCCTGACCCTTGCGTACGCAGCTTAATTGTAAAGAGAACGCATTCTGATTGACAGGAAGTGACCGTTTGTGGGCGGTAACATGGCGTTTGTGGGGAGTGGTTGGGAAAACGCAGGCGTGTCATGGACGTTTTTGAGGTGTGTATCCGAAGTCATCTGCAAATGTCGCGTTCAAAAACATGGCACCCGATGTGATTGCATTCTCATTGATTTGAGTATGCTGGGGTCAGACGCAACTGTCGATGGTGCTCAGTTTTTGCATATGCATTGCGATTCTGCTAATGAATACGCAGATTTGTGAATGCATCGGTGGACGTCTTCTATCATTTCTGGGCGGCTCTTCACATGCGATTTTTTGCAATAGCAGATTTGTGAAAATCGATATCTCCCCCTCAATAGCGATCCATGGCTATTTAGGCCCTGAGAGTGAAAGCAGCAGCAGCAACAGTTTCACAGAGCCTGATTCAGACCTGATCACTGGTGTGTTTTCAAAAAGTGGGTGATCAGGTCCTAATAGCGCATGCGTATGCACCACAATGCACACGCGCGTCAGACAGCAACAAAGGGCATCACTTGCCAGCGAAAGTATGGTGCGTAAATTCCATTTACATGGGCGTTCGCAAGGTGATTGACAGGAAGAGGCCGTTTGCGGGTGGTAACTGACCGCTTACTGGGAGTGGTCGGAAAAACGCAGGCGTTCCCAAGCATTTTCAGGGAGGGTGTCTGACGTCAACTCCGGCCCCAAGTAGCCTGTTGTGATCGCACTGGAGGAGTAAGTCCTGGGCTGCGCAGAGACTGCACACGGTGGATTTTTACAGCTCGGCGTACACATGGGATCGCACACTTGCACTGAGAATTTACACTCCCCCGGGGGCAGCGACTATCTGAACGCAGGACAGCAAAGTTAGCAGACCAGCGATCAGGTGTGAATCACCCCCACAGACAGACAGGGACGGATCTAGACTTTTCTTTAGGGGGGGGCGGTTTACTGTTTAATCTTGACTCCTCCCTCTACAGTCCCAACTCCTCCCATCTGCAATCCTAACTCCTCCTCTCTCAATTCTGACTGAACTTTTTGAGTGAGACTGAGATAGAGCTTTGTTATTGTTCTATGTACATGTGACTGTGCTATGGGGTAATTGTAATTATTAGCCCTAGTACCCACACACCAGCAAGTGAGGGGCAAATGCTCTGTAACCCTTGCTCTCCTGGCTCCTCTGTGCTGCTGTGGTATAAGCTGCAGCACATCGTACTGCCTCAGGCTCTCCCAGGAGAACTCTCTTCTGCTCAAAAGTGGGCGTGGCTATGACTGTGTTAGGGGGGGGGGGGTCGCCCCCTTCGCCCCCCCTAGATCCGGCCCTGCAGACAGATAAGCATCAGCTATCTATCCGCTTCATCAACCTCCTCACTGCAGTGAATTCACATTTACTTTATGTCTTTGCACTGATGTGAGTTACCAGTTACTGGTTCTTAGGGAATGTCTGGAACTACTGTACACTGCAGCACTGCGCTCTGCGATCAGTCTATGGGGACATTATTTAACTGTTCCTTATCTTGCAGGAATATAAATAATATTACAGTACATGCATACATTATTGATGGTAATATGCTAGCTGGTCCTGTAATATGATGATACAGGTTGAGTATCCCATATCCAAATATTCCGAAATACTGAATATTCTGAAATACGGACTTTTTTGAGTGAGAGTGAGATAGTGAAACTTTTGTTTTTTGATGGCTCAATGTACACAAACTTTGTTTAATACACAAAGTTATTCAAAATATTGTATTAAATGACCTTCAGGCTGTGTGTATAAGGTGTATATGAAACATAAATGAATTGTGTGAATGTAGACACACTTTGTTTAATGCACAAAGTTATATAAAATATTAGCCAAAATTACCTTCAGGCTGTGTGTATAAGGTGTATATGAAACATAAATGCATTCTGTGCTTAGATTTAGGTCCCATCACCATGATATCTCATTATGGTATGCAATTATTCCAAAATACGGAAAAATACCATATCCAAAATACCTCTGGTCCCGAGCATTTTGGATAAGGGAGACTCAACCTGTAATAAGATCTGATTCCTTGGAATAGTTGGCAGTAGGAAATATTTGTGCTCTGCTGTCTCCCAGGAGCGTTTCTCCCTCGAGTGATTTCTATGCTTCATATAAAATTAAAAACACAATTGTCATCCCACATGAAATAATTAGCACGTGTGCCAAAGCAGAGAGGTCGTACAGTATCATTACATGGGACAATCTGGGATGGCTGGACTTTTAGACAAATGCGATTTTAAGCAAAATAATTTTCCTCCACAGGTTGCAAACTCATCATTTCTTCTCCGGATCCGAGAAATCCCCATCAAAACAGTAATTTGAGAACATCAAATACAAGAGGTCTTTGTAACTACCCACGGGTTTGTTTCTGTGGGAGAGGAAAGTGGGTCCCTGCGTTATGTGGGCTGGGTGGGCTGCAGTGACTCACAGATTGGGTGGGTTCCTTCTGCTTTGTCTGAGCCCTCGCAGTCTGGTGGAATCATAAGGACAGCTGCAAAGATTTTTTTAGCTGGTTTTGCAGGGGCTACAGATGGATTGTAGCCAGTGGTGCAAGTAGAAAAATTTTCTTAGTGGTACTGAGTGCTGAAAATGGGCGTGGTCATGTGTTGTGAGGGGGGAATGGGGGTGGCCACATGCTGCTAGTGGGAGTGGCTACATGACACTAGTGGCGTGGCCACACGACTCAGCCCCCCTTTTTTTTTTATCTGGAGGCAAGGCTAAAAATATATAGTAATGCCTCCAGTATAATAGAAATATACAGTGATACCTTCAGTATAATATAAATATATAGTAATGCCCCAATTTAATAACAATATATAGTAATGCCTCCAATATAACAGGAAAATACAGCCACTGTCGCACTCCCAGTAACCCTGACAAAGTGGGAGGAGCCGTCATGCTGCCAAGCACCATGGTCTTGTTGCTTTGTGGCACATCATAATTGTGGTAATGGCAAAGTGTGTGGCAGGTGGTACTGAGTACCCACTGCCAAATTCTTAAGGGTACTCCGTACCCAAGCGTACCCGCTTACTTGCACCACTGATTGTAGCTGAATACTATGACTCCTGCAAGAAACATTTCTACATCAGTCTGTCTGAGCTTCACCTGCTGGTTACTTCCCTTTAACTAATGACCAGTGTTATGTCTGAAAAGTGTATATGTCTAAGGTCACCTTAGACCTCCTTGTATTCAGGTACTGAAAGAGCTGGCTGTGGTCCTAGTCCTGCTTTCTGCTGTATATACACACAGCACATACACACGCCATCTATTCACTGCTTGCTCTACCAGGCAAAGCAGCGGGTGAGAGGGGACCTTGCAGCCCCCCCTTGCAGTACACTGCGAACTGTTAGTGGGATGTTGGGACAGTGCCCAAAAAGTGGGACTGTCCCACCAAAATTGGGACATTTAATATACTGTACATGAGTTAGACTGTACCAGCATTGTACATCATAGTCACCTACATTTCAGGAGCCGTGAGAGGAGACACTGCTTGGTACTTCAAGGGCACTAGACTCCGCCCCCATTTGGCCCCATGACCCCGCAACCTCCATTCGGCCCTATGATTTCCTGTCTAGTCTCATCCTGCCTGCTTCACTAGGGAGAGAGTGGGATGCGTTAGATGCGGCTACTCTACCGCATATGCGGGGACCTACCCGCAAAGTCGTGAGTCTCCCAGTAGGCAGGTATGATGTAAATAAAGGGGTTGATTCTGAGTTGGAAGCACACCGGAACAAAAAAGCAAGCACCTATGCACCTTGTTAAAATCGTGGGTGAGGCAGATTAATGTGCAGAGAGACATAGATAACGCTGTCCAGCATTTGTGTTCTACATGCAACAACAGCCAGTATTTACCCTGCATACAAACTAAATGATCCATAAATGTACCTGAGTATTATTTATGGATGGCGGTCATTAGGTCGACATAAGTTATGTCGACATACATTGGGTCGACCACGTTTGGTCAACATGTACTAGGTCGACATGGAAAACGGTCGACATGAGTTTTTCACAATTTTTTAAATTTTTTGACCTTTTTCATACTTAACGATCCATGTGGATTACAATTGGGAACGGTAACCTGTGCCGAGGCACCTTGCCCGAATCATGGCGAGCAAAGCGAGCCATGCGAGGGGACAAAGTGCACTAACTGGGGTTCCACTTTAGGAAGAAAACTACACCAAAAAAACAAAAAAAAAACTCATGTCGACCTTTTTCCATGTCGACCTAATGACCATGTCAACCTAGTGATCATGTCGACCTAGTGATCATGTCAACCAAATGCATGTCAACCAAATGCATGTCAACCCAATGTATGTCGACCTAACTCATGTTGACCTAATGAACCACACCCATTATTGATGACCTCTCTCTAAGTTGAATGTGCCCTTCCATCCTACCCCTGCATTAAATTATTCATATTTTATTGTTAAAAAAGTGGGGAATGAATAAAAAAAAAAAATTATAGGTGTCATTTGTTTCTTGCCTCTATTTCAGTTTACATCTGTCTTGGACATTTGTGGTCAGATTGTACATGATTAAACAATTCCAATAAAGGAGTAGGGGGAGACATATCAAATCTTCTAAATAGGACAAATGGAGAAGTTGCCCATAGCAACAAATAAGCTTCTAGCTGTAGTATCATTTATCTAGTACAATCCATACAATGATAGGTAGAATCTGATTGATTGGTTGGTACATGCAAGTTCTTCACATGTTTTCTTTTATGGGGTTTGATACATAAACCTAGAGGTTTTCAAACGTGGCCCTCAAGGCACCCCAACGGTCCAGGTTTTAAGTTTATCCATGCTTGGCCGCAGGTGACTTAAATTAGCACCAGGGGCGGAAACAGAATCTTGGTACACCGATATCTCTGTACACTGTATGTAAGGAGGTGCTCCACAGCTAGTGTGTCTCTTGCCTGTAGGGAGCGGAGTTGGACAGCGGTGGGGCTGTGGGCGGCTTCTGTGTGGAGCCTTTGACTCAGACTGTCAGTGAGCCCGATGGGCAGTTTTCTTGCCTGACTGCCCAGCTCTTTGGTGGTGGTGTCAGGGACAGACAGGGAAGCGGCAGCACAGCAACATGCGTTATGATGGCAATACAGCATGAAGCACTGCCACAGGGACTAGACTAAGTGACTGAGTAAAAGGAGGTGGGAGGGGTTTGGAGGCCTGTTAATTGTTTTGTTACTTAAAAGCATCATTAGGTGGTGCGGTCCCATGTTTTGTGACCCATATCCCAGGGCCCCCTGAACCTCAGGGCCTTGTACGGGTGTCCCCTTTGTCCCCCTTGTCTCTGGGCCCGCGGAAAGTGTTGCAGTGACTGCTAGATAATGTAGAAAATTTTATAGTGCCTACCATAGGCGTGCGCAGGGGGGGTGCCTGGTGCGCACAGGCACCCCCTAATGTCTGTAACCCCCTCACACACACCTGCTGCTGCAGTATCGGCAATCGCAGAGTGTGCTCATTTCTGTCCTCCCACCCATTGCGCCTGCCACCCCCTCCGCTCAGTCTGGCTGTCATTCATTTTTATGGTGCAGCATCACCCGACGTAATCCTACTCCCAGTTCCTCTAACCTGTAGGATGTGTTGTGATGATGTCATTCCGCGTGCATGCCCGCTCATGCTCCCACCCACGCACTCTCTCTCCTCATCATGTGCCAACGCCACACAATACAGCGTTCCTCTTGGAGGAGGACAAGTTCAAATTCAATATCAATATATATTTCGAGAGATTAGGATATAATCTATGGTAATAAAATATACAAATTGAACATATATTAAACAGATTTTATATATATATATATATATATATATATATATATATATATATGTGCATCAATTCTCTATATTATTTAGTCTGCATTGAGTGTCAATATGTGGTGGTAGACACGCCTGATAGGTGGTGCTAGACACGCCCATTAGGTGGTGTTAGACATGCCCAATAGGCGGTGCTAAACACGCCCTTCTAATCGAGCACCCCCTAATAAAATGTTCTGCGCACGCCTATGGTGACTACCATATAATGCGGAGAGTATATTGAGCACCATATAAACCAGAGCACATCAGTGACCTCCCTATAATACAGGGAACATCTCGGTGACCTCTAAATAATATAGAGAGCATTGCAGTAACAGCCAGATAATACAGAGAGCATAGTAATGATGACCAGATAATACAGACAACATTGAAGTGGCCACCATATAATGCAGATAGCATTGCTGTTACGTCTATCTCCTGTACAGTGTCACTGACACTGCACAGCACTCTCACCTTTTACATTGATTCAGCGAGTCAGTCAGTTCTGCCAGCTAGTCACTATTGTTAGCGCCGGTGGCCCAACGCGCCGCATTACAGGCATTCCGGTGCTAAGGCCTGCTGGGAGCTGTAGTTTATTGAGTGCATCTTCTTCCCTGTAATGTGGCGCATTGGGACACCGGTGCTAACAATAGTGACTGGATGCTTTGCTGCTGTGTGAGTCTCCGGGAGAGCCACTGCCAAAGGGAGGACAGCAGCTTAGCTGCTTCCAGGAGGAGAAGCATTACCCACCCCTCCCCCACTCACAGTACCTCCGGGACCCATCCATGGCACACCCACCCCCCCCCCCCCCCTCCACCACCTGTGGTGGCTCTGGACCCCCCCCCCCCCACCCACAGCACCCCCGCACCCGTCCCTCCCCCACCCACCGCACCTGCCCCTCCCCCACCTGCAGAACCCCCCACACCCGCAGTGGCTCCGGACCCCCACCCGTGGCACCCACCCCTCCCCCACCCATGGCACCACCGCACCAGCCCCTACCCTACCCACGTCACCCCCACAAGCACCCCTCCCATGGCTCCCCCAGACCCCCTCCCCAATCCGCGTCTCCCCCGCACCCGCCTCTCCCCCTGCTCACACCATTGCAAGGGGCTGTGACCCCTTAACCATCGCACACCCTTTGTCTGTGCAATATTTAACCATTCACACAATTATGTTTGGAGGTAATACTCCATACAATACAAATATTGCACGCCACAAGGGTGTGCAAGGGTTAAGGACGCGTAGCCCCTTATGACGGTGTGGAGAGCGCCTGTAGGGCGCAATGAATCACCTAGTAAAAGACAATAGAGCATCTCAGTAACCATAATATAATATAGAAAGCACTTCTGTTATACTGTATACAGAGAATTACATCCAGTATACAGTATTATAGAAGTGCCATAGTGCAGCTGTCAGTGACATATACTGAGACTTATATGCTTTACAAAGGATTATACTAGAGATGAGCGGGTTCGGTTCCTCGGAATCCGAACTCGCCCGAACTTCAGGTTTTTTTACACGGGGCCGAGCGACTCGGATCTTCCCGCCTTGCTCGGTTAACCCGAGCGCGCCCGAACGTCATCATCCCGCTGTCGGATTCTCGCGAGGCTCGGATTCTATCGCGAGACTCGGATTCTATATAAGGAGCCGCGCGTTGCCGCCATTTTCACACGTGCATTGAGATTGATAGGGAGAGGACGTGGCTGGCGTCCTCTCCGTTTAGAGTGACTAGAGTACTAGAGAGAGACACAAATTTTGGGGAGCATATAGGAGGAGTACTACTTGCTGCTGATAGTGTGACCAGTGACCAGTGCCACCAGTTTAATTAATCCGTTCTCTGCCTGAAAAAAAACGATACACAGTGTGACACAGTCACACATACCATATCTGTGCTCAGCCCAGTGTGCTGCATCATATACTGTATATCATTATCTGACTGCTGAGTGCTCACTGCTCACACAGCTTAATTGTGGGGGAGACTGGGGAGCAGTTATAGCAGGAGTACATATTTTAAGTACAGTGCACACTTTTGCTGCCAGAGTGCCACTGCCAGTGTGACTGACCAGTGACCACTGACCACCAGTATTGTGATTGTCTGCTGACCACCAGTATATTGTGATTGTCTGCCTGAAAAAGTTAAACACTCGTCGTGTGGTGTTTTTATAAACGCATTCTGCAGACAGTGTCCAGCAGGTCCGTCATTACATAATATATACCTGTCCGGCTGCAGTACTAGTGTGATATATATATATTTTAATTTTATCTCATTATCATCCAGTCTATATTAGCAGCAGACACAGTACGGTAGTCCACGGCTGTAGCTACCTCTGTGTCGGCAGTCGCTCGTCCATCCATAATTGTATACCACCTACCCGTGTTTTTTTTTTTTTTCTATCTTCTTGATACTAGTAGCTTACTTTAGGAGTCTGCAGTGCTGAGTCTGACAGACAGTGTCCAGCAGGTCCGTCATTACATAATATATACCTGTCCGGCTGCAGTACTAGTGTGATATATATATATATTTTAATTTTATCTCATTATCATCCAGTCTATATTAGCAGCAGACACAGTACGGTAGTCCACGGCTGTAGCTACCTCTGTGTCGGCAGTCGCTCGTCCATCCATAATTGTATACCACCTACCCGTGTTTTTTTTTCTTTCTATCTTCTTGATACTAGTAGCTTACTTTAGGAGTCTGCAGTGCTGAGTCTGACAGACAGTGTCCAGCAGGTCCGTCATTACATAATATATACCTGTCCGGCTGCAGTACTAGTGTGATATATATATATATTTTAATTTTATCTCATTATCATCCAGTCTATATTAGCAGCAGACACAGTACGGTAGTCCACGGCTGTAGCTACCTCTGTGTCGGCAGTCGCTCGTCCATCCATAATTGTATACCACCTACCCGTGGTTTGTTTTTTTTGCTATCTTCTTGATACTAGTAGCTTACTTTAGGAGTCTGCAGTGCTGAGTCTGACAGACAGTGTCCAGCAGGTCCGTCACTACATAATATATACCTGTCCGGCTGCAGTACTAGTGTGATATATATATATATTTTAATTTTATCTCATTATCATCCAGTCTATATTAGCAGCAGACACAGTACGGTAGTCCACGGCTGTAGCTACCTCTGTGTCGGCAGTCGCTCGTCCATCCATAATTGTATACCACCTACCCGTGGTTTTTTTTTTTTCTATCTTCTTGATACTAGTAGCTTACTTTAGGAGTCTGCAGTGCTGACAGACAGTGTCCAGCAGGTCCGTCATTACATAATATATACCTGTCCGGCTGCAGTACTAGTGTGATATATATATATTTTAATTTTATCTCATTATCATCCAGTCTATATTAGTAGCAGACACAGTACGGTAGTCCACGGCTGTAGCTACCTCTGTGTCGGCAGTCGCTCGTCCATCCATAAGTATACTAGTATCCATCCATCTCCATTGTTTACCTGAGGTGCCTTTTAGTTGTGCCTATTAAAATATGGAGAACAAAAATGTTGAGGTTCCAAAAATAGGGAAAGATCAAGATCGACTTCCACCTCGTGCTGAAGCTGCTGCCACTAGTCATGGCCGAGACGATGAAATGCCAGCAACGTCGTCTGCCAAGGCCGATGCCCAATGTCATAGTACAGAGCATGTAAAATCCAAAACACCAAATATCAGTAAAAAAAGGACTCAAAAATCTAAAATAAAATTGTCGGAGGAGAAGCGTAAACTTGCCAATATGCCATTTACCACACGGAGTGGCAAGGAACGGCTGAGGCCCTGGCCTATGTTCATGGCTAGTGGTTCAGCTTCACATGAGGATGGAAGCACTCAGCCTCTCGCTAGAAAAATGAAAAGTGTTTTTTGGAAGGGCCATCCTGCGTGACACTGCAGTGCCACTCCTAGATGGGCCAGGTGTTTGTGTCGGCCACTAGGGTCGCTTATCTTACTGACACAGCTACCTCATTGCGCCTCTTTTTTTCTTTGCGTCATGTGCTGTTTGGGGAGTGTTTTTTGGAAGGGCCATCCTGCGTGACACTGCAGTGCCACTCCTAGATGGGCCAGGTGTTTGTGTCGGCCACTAGGGTCGCTTATCTTACTCACACAGCTACCTCATTGCGCCTCTTTTTTTCTTTGCGTCATGTGCTGTTTGGGGAGTGTTTTTTGGAAGGGCCATCCTGCGTGACACTGCAGTGCCACTCCTAGATGGGCCAGGTGTTTGTGTCGGCCACTAGGGTCGCTTATCTTACTCACACAGCTACCTCATTGCGCCTCTTTTTTTCTTTGCGTCATGTGCTGTTTGGGGAGTGTTTTTTGGAAGGGCCATCCTGCATGACACTGCAGTGCCACTCCTAGATGGGCCAGGTGTTTGTGTCGGCCACTAGGGTCGCTTAGCTTAGTCATCCAGCGACCTCGGTGCAAATTTTAGGACTAAAAATAATATTGTGAGGTGTGAGGTGTTCAGAATAGACTGAAAATGAGTGGAAATTATGGTTTTTGAGGTTAATAATACTTTGGGATCAAAATGACCCCCAAATTCTATGATTTAAGCTGTTTTTTAGTGTTTTTTGAAAAAAACACCCGAATCCAAAACACACCCGAATCCGACAAAAAAAATTCGGTGAGGTTTTACCAAAACGCGGTCGAACCCAAAACACGGCCGCGGAACCGAACCCAAAACCAAAACACAAAACCCGAAAAATTTCAAGTGCACATCTCTAGATTACACAAGTGGTACTGTGCAGCTGTCAGTGACATATACTGAGACTTTCATGCTTCACAAAGGATTACACAAGTGGTACTGTGCAGCTGTCAGTGACATATACTGAGAAGTACATGCTTTACAAAGGATTACACAAGTGGTACTGTGCAGCTGTCAGTGACATATACTGAGAATTACATGCTTTACAAAGGATTACACAAGTGGTACTGTGCAACTGTCAGTGACATATACTGAGACTTACATGCTTTACAAAGGATTACACAAGTGGTACTGTGCAGCTGTCAGTGACATATACTGAGAATTACATGCTTTACAAAGGATTACACAAGTGGTACTGTGCAACTGTCAGTGACATATACTGAGACTTACATGCTTTACTAAGGATTACACAAGTGCTATTGTGCAGCTGTCTGTGACATATACTGAGAATTACATGCTTTACAAAGGATTACACAAGAGGTACTGTACAGCTGTCAGTGACATATACTGAGACTTTCAGGCTTTACAAATGATTACACAAGTGGTACTGTGCAGCTGTCGGTGACATATACTGCGAATTACATGCTTTCCAAAGGATTACACAAGTGGTACTGTGCAGCTGTCAGTGACATATACTGAGACTTACATGCTTTACTAAGGATTACACAAGTGGTACTGTGCAGCTGTCAGTGACATATACTGAGAATTACATGCTTTACAAAAGATTACATAAGTGGTATTGTGCAGCTGTCAGTGACATATACTGAGACTTAAATCCAGTATACAGTAATACATAATTGGTATGGTACAGCTGTCAGTGACATATACTGAGAATCATAGGTGTTTCTAATATTAGAGATGAGCGCCTGAAATTTTTCGGGTTTTGTGTTTTGGTTTTGGGTTCGGTTCCGCGGCCGTGTTTTGGGTTCGAACGCGTTTTGGCAAAACCTCACCGAATTTTTTTTGTCGGATTCGGGTGTGTTTTGGATTCGGGTGTTTTTTTCAAAAAACACTAAAAAACAGCTTAAATCATAGAATTTGGGGGTCATTTTGATCCCAAAGTATTATTAACCTCAAAAACCATAATTTACACTCATTTTCAGTCTATTCTGAATACCTCACACCTCACAATATTATTTTTAGTCCTAAAATTTGCACCGAGGTCGCTGTGTGAGTAAGATAAGCGACCCTAGTGGCCGACACAAACACCGGGCCCATCTAGGAGTGGCACTGCAGTGTCACGCAGGATGTCCCTTCCAAAAAACCCTCCCCAAACAGCACATGACGCAAAGAAAAAAAGAGGCGCAATGAGGTAGCTGTGTGAGTAAGATTAGCGACCCTAGTGGCCGACACAAACACCGGGCCCATCTAGGAGTGGCACTGCAGTGTCACGCAGGATGTCCCTTCCAAAAAACCCTCCCCAAACAGCACATGACGCAAAGAAAAAAAGAGGCGCAATGAGGTAGCTGTGTGAGTAAGATTAGCGACCCTAGTGGCCGACACAAACACCGGGCCCATCTAGGAGTGGCACTGCAGTGTCACGCAGGATGTCCCTTCCAAAAAACCCTCCCCAAACAGCACATGACGCAAAGAAAAAAAGAGGCGCAATGAGGTAGCTGTGTGAGTAAGATTAGCGACCCTAGTGGCCGACACAAACACCGGGCCCATCTAGGAGTGGCACTGCAGTGTCACGCAGGATGTCCCTTCCAAAAAACCCTCCCCAAACAGCACATGACGCAAAGAAAAAAAGAGGCGCAATGAGGTAGCTGTGTGAGTAAGATTAGCGACCCTAGTGGCCGACACAAACACCGGGCCCATCTAGGAGTGGCACTGCAGTGTCACGCAGGATGTCCCTTCCAAAAAACCCTCCCCAAACAGCACATGACGCAAAGAAAAAAAGAGGCGCAATGAGGTAGCTGTGTGAGTAAGATTAGCGACCCTAGTGGCCGACACAAACACCGGGCCCATCTAGGAGTGGCACTGCAGTGTCACGCAGGATGTCCCTTCCAAAAAACCCTCCCCAAACAGCACATGACGCAAAGAAAAAAAGAGGCGCAATGAGGTAGCTGTGTGAGTAAGATTAGCGACCCTAGTGGCCGACACAAACACCGGGCCCATCTAGGAGTGGCACTGCAGTGTCACGCAGGATGTCCCTTCCAAAAAACCCTCCCCAAACAGCACATGACGCAAAGAAAAAAAGAGGCGCAATGAGGTAGCTGTGTGAGTAAGATTAGCGACCCTAGTGGCCGACACAAACACCGGGCCCATCTAGGAGTGGCACTGCAGTGTCACGCAGGATGTCCCTTCCAAAAAACCCTCCCCAAACAGCACATGACGCAAAGAAAAAAAGAGGCGCAATGAGGTAGCTGACTGTGTGAGTAAGATTAGCGACCCTAGTGGCCGACACAAACACCGGGCCCATCTAGGAGTGGCACTGCAGTGTCACGCAGGATGTCCCTTCCAAAAAACCCTCCCCAATCAGCACATGATGCAAAGAAAAAGAAAAGAAAAAAGAGGTGCAAGATGGAATTGTCCTTGGGCCCTCCCACCCACCCTTATGTTGTATAAACAAAACAGGACATGCACACTTTAACCAACCCATCATTTCAGTGACAGGGTCTGCCACACGACTGTGACTGATATGACGGGTTGGTTTGGACCCCCCCCAAAAAAGAAGCAATTAATCTCTCCTTGCACAAACTGGCTCTACAGAGGCAAGATGTCCACCTCATCTTCACCCTCCGATATATCACCGTGTACATCCCCCTCCTCACAGATTATCAATTCGTCCCCACTGGAATCCACCATCTCAGCTCCCTGTGTACTTTGTGGAGGCAATTGCTGCTGGTCAATGTCTCCGCGGAGGAATTGATTATAATTCATTTTAATGAACATCATCTTCTCCACATTTTCTGGATGTCACCTCGTACGCCGATTGCTGACAAGGTGAGCGGCGGCACTAAACACTCTTTCGGAGTACACACTTGTGGGAGGGCAACTTAGGTAGAATAAAGCCAGTTTGTGCAAGGGCCTCCAAATTGCCTCTTTTTCCTGCCAGTATAAGTACGGACTGTGTGACGTGCCTACTTGGATGCGGTCACTCATATAATCCTCCACCATTCTATCAATGTTGAGAGAATCATATGCAGTGACAGTAGACAACATGTCCGTAATCGTTGTCAGGTCCTTCAGTCCGGACCAGATGTCAGCATCAGCAGTCGCTCCAGACTGCCCTGCATCACCGCCAGCGGGTGGGCTCGGAATTCTGAGCCTTTTCCTCGCACCCCCAGTTGCGGGAGAATGTGAAGGAGGAGATGTTGACAGGTCGCGTTCCGCTTGACTTGACAATTTTGTCACCAGCAGGTCTTTCAACCCCAGCAGACCTGTGTCTGCCGGAAAGAGAGATCCAAGGTAGGCTTTAAATCTAGGATCGAGCACGGTGGCCAAAATGTAGTGCTCTGATTTCAACAGATTGACCACCCGTGAATCCTTGTTAAGCGAATTAAGGGCTGCATCCACAAGTCCCACATGCCTAGCGGAATCGCTCCCTTTTAGCTCCTTCTTCAATGCCTCCAGCTTCTTCTGCAAAAGCCTGATGAGGGGAATGACCTGACTCAGGCTGGCAGTGTCTGAACTGACTTCACGTGTGGCAAGTTCAAAGGGCATCAGAACCTTGCACAACGTTGAAATCATTCTCCACTGCACTTGAGACAGGTGCATTCCACCTACTATATCGTGCTCAATTGTATAGGCTTGAATGGCCTTTTGCTGCTCCTCCAACCTCTGAAGCATATAGAGGGTTGAATTCCACCTCGTTACCACTTCTTGCTTCAGATGATGGCAGGGCAGGTTCAGTAGTTTTTGGTGGTGCTCCAGTCTTCTGTACGTGGTGCCTGTACGCCGAAAGTGTCCCGCAATTTTTCTGGCCACCGACAGCATCTCTTGCACGCCCCTGTCGTTTTTTAAAAAATTCTGCACCACCAAATTCAAGGTATGTGCAAAACATGGGACGTGCTGGAATTTGCCCATATTTAATGCACACACAATATTGCTGGCGTTGTCCGATGCCACAAATCCACAGGAGAGTCCAATTGGGGTAAGCCATTCCGCGATGATCTTCCTCAGTTGCCGTAAGAGGTTTTCAGCTGTGTGCGTATTCTGGAAAGCGGTGATACAAAGCGTAGCCTGCCTAGGAAAGAGTTGGCGTTTGCGAGATGCTGCTACTGGTGCCGCCGCTGCTGTTCTTGCGGCGGGAGTCCATACATCTACCCAGTGGGCTGTCACAGTCATATAGTCCTGACCCTGCCCTGCTCCACTTGTCCACATGTCCGTGGTTAAGTGGACATTGGGTACAACTGCATTTTTTAGGACACTGGTGAGTCTTTTTCTGACGTCCGTGTACATTCTCGGTATCGCCTGCCTAGAGAAGTGGAACCTAGATGGTATTTGGTAACGGGGGCACACTGCCTCAATAAATTGTCTAGTTCCCTGTGAACTAACGGCGGATACCGGACGCACGTCTAACACCAACATAGTTGTCAAGGACTCAGTTATCCGCTTTGCAGTAGGATGACTGCTGTGATATTTCATCTTCCTCGCAAAGGACTGTTGAACAGTCAATTGCGTACTGGAAGTAGTACAAGTGGGCTTACGACTTCCCCTCTGGGATGACCATCGACTCCCAGCGGCAACAACAGCAGCGCCAGCAGCAGTAGGCGTTACACGCAAGGATGCATCGGAGGAATCCCAGGCAGGAGAGGACTCGTCAGAATTGCCAGTGACATGGCCTGCAGGACTATTGGCATTCCTGGGGAAGGAGGAAATTGACACTGAGGGAGTTGGTGGGGTGGTTTGCGTGAGCTTGGTTACAAGAGGAAGGGATTTACTGGTCAGTGGACTGCTTCCGCTGTCACCCAAAGTTTTTGAACTTGTCACTGACTTATTATGAATGCGCTGCAGGTGACGTATAAGGGAGGATGTTCCGAGGTGGTTAACGTCCTTACCCCTACTTATTACAGCTTGACAAAGGGAACACACGGCTTGACACCTGTTGTCCGCATTTCTGGTGAAATACCTCCACACCGAAGAGCTGATTTTTTTGGTATTTTCACCTGGCATGTCAACGGCCATATTCCTCCCACGGACAACAGGTGTCTCCCCGGGTGCCTGACTTAAACAAACCACCTCACCATCAGAATCCTCCTGGTCAATTTCCTCCCCAGCGCCAGCAACACCCATATCCTCCTCATCCTGGTGTACTTCAACACTGACATCTTCAATCTGACTATCAGGAACTGGACTGCGGGTGCTCCTTCCAGCACTTGCAGGGGGCGTGCAAATGGTGGAAGGCGCATGCTCTTCACGTCCAGTGTTGGGAAGGTCAGGCATCGCAACCGACACAATTGGACTCTCCTTGTGGATTTGGGATTTCAAAGAACGCACAGTTCTTTGCGGTGCTTTTGCCAGCTTGAGTCTTTTCAGTTTTCTAGCGAGAGGCTGAGTGCTTCCATCCTCATGTGAAGCTGAACCACTAGCCATGAACATAGGCCAGGGCCTCAGCCGTTCCTTGCCACTCCGTGTGGTAAATGGCATATTGGCAAGTTTACGCTTCTCCTCCGACAATTTTATTTTAGGTTTTGGAGTCCTTTTTTTACTGATATTTGGTGTTTTGGTTTTGACATGCTCTGTACTATGCCATTGGGCATCGGCCTTGGCAGACGACGTTGCTGGCATTTCATCGTCTCGGCCATGACTAGTGGCAGCAGCTTCAGCACGAGGTGGAAGTGGATCTTGATCTTTCCCTAATTTTGGAACCTCAACATTTTTGTTCTCCATATTTTAATAGGCACAACTAAAAGGCACCTCAGGTAAACAATGGAGATGGATGGATTGGATACTAGTATACAATTATGGACGGGCTGCCGAGTGCCGACACAGAGGTAGCCACAGCCGTGAACTACCGCACTGTACTGTGTCTGCTGCTAATATATAGACTGGTTGATAAAGAGATAGTATACTCGTAACTAGTATGTATGTATAAAGAAAGAAAAAAAAACCACGGTTAGGTGGTATATACAATTATGGACGGGCTGCCGAGTGCCGACACAGAGGTAGCCACAGCCGTGAACTACCGCACTGTACTGTGTCTGCTGCTAATATAGACTGGTTGATAAAGAGATAGTATACTCGTAACTAGTATGTATGTATAAAGAAAGAAAAAAAAACCACGGTTAGGTGGTATATACAATTATGGACGGGCTGCCGAGTGCCGACACAGAGGTAGCCACAGCCGTGAACTACCGCACTGTACTGTGTCTGCTGCTAATATATAGACTGGTTGATAAAGAGATAGTATACTCGTAACTAGTATGTATGTATAAAGAAAGAAAAAAAAAACCACGGTTAGGTGGTATATACAATTATGGACGGGCTGCCGAGTGCCGACACAGAGGTAGCCACAGCCGTGAACTACCGCACTGTACTGTGTCTGCTGCTAATATATAGACTGGTTGATAAAGAGATAGTATACTCGTAACTAGTATGTATGTATAAAGAAAGAAAAAAAAACCATGGTTAGGTGGTATATACAATTATGGACGGGCTGCCGAGTGCCGACACAGAGGTAGCCACAGCCGTGAACTACCGCACTGTACTGTGTCTGCTGCTAATATATAGACTGGTTGATAAAGAGATAGTATACTCGTAACTAGTATGTATGTATAAAGAAAGAAAAAAAAAACCACGGTTAGGTGGTATATACAATTATGGACGGGCTGCCGAGTGCCGACACAGAGGTAGCCACAGCCGTGAACTACCGCACTGTACTGTGTCTGCTGCTAATATAGACTGGTTGATAAAGAGATAGTATACTCGTAACTAGTATGTATGTATAAAGAAAGAAAAAAAAACCACGGTTAGGTGGTATATACAATTATGGACGGGCTGCCGAGTGCCGACACAGAGGTAGCCACAGCCGTGAACTACCGCACTGTACTGTGTCTGCTGATAATATATAGACTGGTTGATAAAGAGATAGTATACTCGTAACTAGTATGTATGTATAAAGAAAGAAAAAAAAACCACGGTTAGGTGGTATATACAATTATGGACGGGCTGCCGAGTGCCGACACAGAGGTAGCCACAGCCGTGAACTACCGCACTGTACTGTGTCTGCTGCTAATATATAGACTGGTTGATAAAGAGATAGTATACTCGTAACTAGTATGTATGTATAAAGAAAGAAAAAAAAACCACGGTTAGGTGGTATATACAATTATGGACGGGCTGCCGAGTGCCGACACAGAGGTAGCCACAGCCGTGAACTACCGCACTGTACTGTGTCTGCTGCTAATATATAGACTGGTTGATAAAGAGATAGTATACTCGTAACTAGTATGTATGTATAAAGAAAGAAAAAAAAACCACGGTTAGGTGGTATATACAATTATGGACGGGCTGCCGAGTGCCGACACAGAGGTAGCCACAGCCGTGAACTACCGCACTGTACTGTGTCTGCTGCTAATATATAGACTGGTTGATAAAGAGATAGTATACTCGTAACTAGTATGTATGTATAAAGAAAGAAAAAAAAACCACGGTTAGGTGGTATATACAATTATGGACGGGCTGCCGAGTGCCGACACAGAGGTAGCCACAGCCGTGAACTACCGCACTGTACTGTGTCTGCTGCTAATATAGACTGGTTGATAAAGAGATAGTATACTACTAATATTATATATACTGGTGGTCAGGTCACTGGTCACTAGTCACACTGGCAGTGGCACTCCTGCAGCAAAAGTGTGCACTGTTTTAATATAATATTATGTACTCCTGGCTCCTGCTATAACCTATAACTGGCACTGCAGTAGTGCTCCCCAGTCTCCCCCACAATTATAAGCTGTGTGAGCTGAGCAGTCAGACAGATATATAATATATATATAGATGATGCAGCACACTGGCCTGAGCCTGAGCAGTGCACACAGATATGGTATGTGATTGACTGAGTCACTGTGTGTATCGCTTTTTTCAGGCAGAGAACGGATATATTAAATAAACTGCACTGTGTGTCTGGTGGTCACTCACTATATAATATATTATGTACTCCTGGCTCCTGCTATAACCTATAACTGGCACTGCAGTAGTGCTCCCCAGTCTCCCCCACAATTATAAGCTGTGTGAGCTGAGCAGTCAGACAGATAATCAGATATATATAATATTATATATAGATAATAGATGATGCAGCACACTGGCCTGAGCCTGAGCAGTGCACACAGATATGGTATGTGACTGAGTCACTGTGTGCTGTGTATCGCTTTTTTCAGGCAGAGAACGGATTATAAATAAAACTGGTGGTCACTATCAGCAAAACTCTGCACTGTACTGAGTACTCCTAATGCTCCCCAAAATTAGTAAATCAAGTGTCTCTCTAATCTATTCTAAACGGAGAGGACGCCAGCCACGTCCTCTCCCTATCAATCTCAATGCACGTGTGAAAATGGCGGCGACGCGCGGCTCCTTATATAGAATCCGAGTCTCGCGATAGAATCCGAGCCTCGCGAGAATCCGACAGCGTCATGATGACGTTCGGAGCGCGCTCGGGTTAACCGAGCAAGGCGGGAAGATCCGAGTCGCTCGGACCCGTGAAAAAAAACATGAAGTTCGTGCGGGTTCAGATTCAGAGAAACCGAACCCGCTCATCTCTAATATATAGATGATGCAGCACACTGGCCTGAGCCTGAGCAGTGCACACAGATATGGTATGTGACTGACTGAGTCACTGAGTGTATCGCTTTTTTCAGGCAGAGAACGGATATATTAAATAAACTGCACTGTGTGTCTGGTGGTCACTCACTATATAATATATTATGTACTCCTGGCTCCTGCTATAACCTATAACTGGCACTGCAGTAGTGCTCCCCAGTCTCCCCCACAATTATAAGCTGTGTGAGCTGAGCAGTCAGACAGATAATCAGATATATATAATATTATATATAGATAATAGATGATGCAGCACACTGGCCTGAGCCTGAGCAGTGCACACAGATATGGTATGTGACTGAGTCACTGTGTGCTGTGTATCGCTTTTTTCAGGCAGAGAACGGATTATAAATAAAACTGGTAGTCACTATCAGCAAAACTCTGCACTGTACTGAGTACTCCTAATGCTCCCCAAAATTAGTAAATCAAGTGTCTC